>NC_052337.1:16907927-17087927 GCF_016432855.1 Salvelinus namaycush | reverse complement strand
GAATGAATTTACCCTGGTATTATATTGTATTTTTATTCCCACTTTGTTTCTACTTTATCTGTCTCTCTGTGTTTCTGTTTTTCTCTGTCTGTCTCTCTGTGTCTCTGTTTTTCTCTGTCTGTCTCTCTGTGTCTCTGTTTTTCTCTGTCTGTCTGTCTGTCTGTCTGTCTGTCTGTCTGTCTGTCTGTCTGTCTGTCTGTCTGTCTGTCTGTCTGTCTGTCTGTCTGTCTGTCTGTCTGTCTGTCTGTCTGTCTGTCTGTCTGTCTGTCTGTCTGCCTGCCTGAGCTACACCTGAGCTCAATGGGTCCTGGTCAAAAGTAGTGCACTGCACTCTATAGCGAGCCATTTTGGAATCATCAACAGACTGGCTGAAGCTCTGACTGTTCTGATTGAGTCTGTTGCCCCATTGCTGTAATACTATCACCATCTCTGGTTAGAGTTACAGTATACACGAACCTGTTATGCAACTGTCATGTGCTTCCATTACCAAATCTTGGTCTATCAAGCCCAGTCTGGCTGACCGACCTTGGAACCAGTAGACACCACAAGACACTACCAGGAAAAAGAGAACCAGTACACACCACAAGACACTACTAGGAACAAGAGAACCAGTAGACACCACAAGACACTACTAGGAACAAGAGAACCAGTACACACCACAAGACACTACCAGGAACAAGAGAACCAGTAGACACCACAAGACACTACCAGGAACAAGAGAACCAGTAGACACCACAAGACACTACTAGGAACAAGAGAACCAGTACACACCACAAGACACTACTAGGAACAAGAGAACCAGTAGACACCACAAGACACTACCAGGAAAAAGAGAACCAGTACACACCACAAGACACTACTAGGAACAAGAGAACCAGTAGACACCACAAGACACTACTAGGAACAAGAGAACCAGTACACACCACAAGACACTACTAGGAACAAGAGAACCAGTACATACCACAAGACACTACTAGGAACAAGAGAACCAGTACACACCACAAGACACTACCAGGAACAAGAGAACCAGTAGACACCACAAGACACTACCAGGAACAAGAGAACCAGTAGACACCACAAGACACTACCAGGAACAAGAGAACAAGAGAACCAGTAGACACCACAAGACACTACTAGGAACAAGAGAACCAGTAGACACCACAAGACACTACCAGGAACAAGAGAACCAGTACACACCACAAGACACTACCAGGAACAAGAGAACCAGTAGACACCACAAGACACTACTAGGGACAAGAGAACCAGTAGACACCACAAGACACTACTAGGAACAAGAGAACCAGTAGACACCACAAGACACTACTAGGAACAAGAGAACCAGTAGACACCACAAGACACTACCAGGAACAAGAGAACCAGTAGACACCACAAGACACTACTAGGAACAAGAGAACCAGTAGACACCACAAGACACTACCAGGAACAAGAGAACCAGTAGACACCACAAGACACTACTAGAAACAAGAGAACCAGTAGACACCACAAGACACTACCAGGAACAAGAGAACCAGTACACACCACAAGACACTACTAGGAACAAGAGAACCAGTAGACACCACAAGACACTACTAGGAACAAGAGAACCAGTAGACACCACAAGACACTACTAGGAACAAGAGAACCAGTACACACCACAAGACACTACTAGGAACAAGAGAACCAGTACACACCACAAGACACTACTAGGAACAAGAGAACCAGTACACACCACAAGACACTACTAGGAACAAGAGAACCAGTAGACACCACAAGACACTACTAGGAACAAGAGAACCAGTAGAAATGGAAATAGAAATGACAACTTCCCAATTGGAACACTTATAAATGTTTGATGCCAGAATTTAGTTGGTGTCTTGTCAGTAGACGATCATCATCTTCTAGTTGGATATAGGTAGCCTGGTCCTAGATGTGTTTGTGCTGTCTTGCCAATTGACCCTAGGAGTTAGCAAGACAGCACAAACAGATCTGAGACCAGGCTAGGTTATAATGTAGGCACCTTTTCGGTTATTTTTATGCTGTCACTTTTCAGGCGTGCTTGACGATCTTGTTAGCTGTTGGGAAATCTAGGTCACTGTCTCACATGGGAGTTTTTTTCTATTCTGTGCTTCAGAAAATTCAGTGCCAAAAATACAGTACAGTATATCTACTTTGAGCAGACATGATAGCTACACAGGCTCGTGCCAGAGAAACTCATGGTTCAAAACCTCCCTCTCTCTCTGTCCCATTCTCTATTCCTCTAATCCTGCCAAACCCCTTAGGGGGACGTTGGGTAAATTGGGTGAAAGGAAAGGGGAGGAGGGACAAGGAGAAGGGAGAAGGAGGGGGTGAAAAAGCCGTAGTCATTTTTTCCTGCCAGATGTTTACTTTGGTGAAGTAGAAAAAAAAGTGGGTATTTTATTGTGAACAGATGGAAGAAATATGATACAATAGGGAAATGTAGGGAGATGGGGGGCATGTCCCAAGGCTGCCTTTTACCAACGAGTTCTCAGGAAGATTCCTGTGCCACGTTGAACTGTAAACATTTTGAGTAATGACCAGACGTACAGTATCACCACTCCTTCCTACACACTCATAATCTCCCACACTGTCACTCCCTCACTGTCTCTCCCTCACTGTCTCTGTCCCTCACTGTCTCTGTCCCTCACTGTCTCTCCCTCACTGTCTCTGTCCCTCACTGTCTCTCCCTCACTGTCTTTCCCTCACTGTCTGTCCCTCACCGTCTCTCCCTCACTGTCTCTGTCCCTCACTGCCTCTCCCTCACTGTCTCTGTCCCTCACTGTCTCTCCCTCACTGTCTCTGTCTCTCACTGTCTCTCCCTCACTGTCTCTGTCCCTGACTGTCTGTCCCTCACTCTCTCTCCCTCACTGTCTTTCCCTCACTGTCTCTCCCTCACTGTCTTTCCCTCACTGTCTCTCCCTCACTGTCTCTGTCCCTCACTGTCTCTCCCTCACTGTCTCTGTCTCTCACTGTCACTCCCTCACTGTCTCTGTCCCTCACTGTCTCTCCCTCACTGTCTCTCTCTTTTTCTTTCTCACAGACACACACATTCACTTCCTGCTTTTATTGGACAAACTGACACATTCTTTTGGCAGGTGTGTGTGTGTGCATGTGCACGTGCGTACATGCATGTGTGTGTGTGTGTGTGTGTGACACCTGGTATTTTATGGTATGGTCAGGTCAGGATTAGGAGCGCACTATAACCGTGCTGTCAGTAGTGACTATCAGTGAGCGTGGCTGTCAGTGTTTATGTAGCATGCTTTAGCACTTACTCAAGCTACATAGCTAGCATGTCTGCATGGTGTTCATGCTCTCCTCTCCCTGTGTGTGTATGAACACCTGTCCGAGTCCTTTAGATGATCCCAACAATAACTATCAACAGTGAGAGTTGGAGTAGAGATTGGAAATGGAATTGAAGTGGTTCCTGGAAAAGTGCTTATTAAGAGCGTTGGGCCCATAACCAAAAGGTCACTGGTTCGAATCCCTGAGCCGACTAGGTGAACAATCTGTCGGTGTGCCCTTGAGCAAGGCACTTAGCCCTAATTGCTCCTGTAAGTCGCTGTGGATAAGAGGGTCTGTTCAATTAAAGAACTATGAACTGTCAGAAAGTGAAGAGGGTCAAAGGAGCACGGGAAAGAAGCAGGTCACGCTCCTCTACTTTTCATTCTTTCTCTCCCTCCATCCACCACTCATTTTGTTCTGTGTGAACAGAAGGATGCAGAAGCCTAAAGAGATACATGAGTCATCGTTCCACAGTACTACTATGTGCTGTGTTCCTGTTACCTTTCCTGTTTTCCAACATGGACAGAAAGCCTTTGAAATATTCATTCACGCCCCCATGGTTCTCTTCCAATCACGTTTGAGGATAGTAGATCCCTTCCTTTCCCTTCTTCCCCTATCGCTTGGTTGTCACTAGTTACCACAGCCACAAAGTCAAAATTGCCTATATCGGGGGAAAAATTAAGGTTAGGGTTAGTCATAAGGTTAACAGTGTGGTTAAGGTTAGGGTTAGGTTTAAAATCAGATTTTAAGAAAATAAATAGTTGAAATAGGCGGGGTTTAGCCATTTGTGGCTGTGGTAACTAGTAACTAGTGACAACCCTATCTCTTGGAATGATTTTGGGGCTCTTTTCAGAAGGGCTCAACGTTACACATAATACACAACGTTCACCTCATTGAATACACCCCAGCTAAAGGTTGGTGTTCAGCGGATGTTTGGGTGATGTGTGAGAACATGATTTTCCAAATCTGCCCGTTCGGTTTTTATCATGTCTTCATCTGGCTCTGGTTACCGTTGAAGGAACTCCTCAGCATTGTTAATGAGAGACATTGTAAACTTGTGACTCAGTGTATGTGTGTATATGTTCGTGGGTTTGCGTGCATTTTCACAACACTAATTCCAGTGACCTCATCTTAAAACAATGAAACAAACAGTGGGATAAATGACCATTTTCCAGGTGTGTTTGCATGCATATGTGTGTCTTCAGATTATATAACCACTCTCTTACTGTACTCTTTCTCTCGCTCTCTCACTCTCTCTCCCCCCTCCCCCGCTCTCTCTCTCTCTCTCTCTCTCACTCTCTCTCCCCCCTCCCCCGCTCTCTCTCTCTCTCTCTCTCTCTCTCTCTCTCTCCCCTTCTCTCTCCCCCCTCCCCCGCTCTCTCTCTCTCTCTCTCTCTCTCTCTCTCTCCCTCTCTCCCCCCTGCTCTCTCTCTTTCTCTCTCTCTCACTCTCTCTCTCCCCTCCCCCGCTCTCTCTCTCTCTCTCTCTCTCTCTCCCTCTCTCCCCCCTGCTCTCTCTCTTTCTCTCTCCCTCTCTCTCTTTCTCCATTCCATCCAGATGTTCCCTGGAATCTATCATGAGCTTTTACATTTTGGCAGCTGAGATTGAAGACAGATGTGTTCCATCTGTATTTGGGTGCCCACGTGTCTGTGTGTGTTTTTGTTTGCGTGTCTGTGTCTGTGTTCCACAGCACATGTAGCTTTGTTTCTATGTACTGTTGACCTCTAATAGAGGTACTTACTGTACATTGTGTTCTGCAGTGTGGGTCTTTCTTGCGAACTGTAAAGTATGTGTGTGTGTGTTCACCCATTTGTGTATGTGCCTTTGGTCGTCCGTGTGTAAACTCTTTCCCTTCTCCGGGAGCTGGTTTGTCCCCAGTGAGTGCAGCAGCCCTGCTGGATCGCACGGCCACGTCAGCAGATCTGTGCTGTGGGTGTGTGTGTGTGTGTGTGTGTGTGTGTGTGTGTGTGTGTGTGTGTGTGTGTGTGTGTGTGTGTGTGTGTACGATTGTGCTTCTAATTTCTACAGACTCCCTCCTTCCTCCCTGCTATTCCCACTGCTGCCGGATTTCTAACCTTTTCATGTTCATTTGTGTGTTTGTGTTTCTGTGTGTTGTAACTACAATATTCATTGCTTTGACATTGTTCAATGAGCAATCATCAAATCCTATTTTAAGTTATAAGGAACACAAGGACCCCAAAAAAAGAAATGTGTTTATTTCCACTCTATGTGCAATAAAAACATGCTACACTTAACACTCAACAACAGTGTCCTGCTGCACCCATTCCCATAACAACATGTCCTGCTGCACCCATTCCCATAACAACATGTCCTGCTGCACCCATTCCCATAACAACATGTCCTGCTGCACCCATTCCCATAACAACATGTCCTGCTGCACCCATTCCCATAACAACATGTCCTGCTGCACCCATTCCCATAACAACATGTCCTGCTGCACCCATTCCCATAACAACATGTCCTGCTGCACCCATTCCCATAACAACATGTCCTGCTGCACCCATTCCCATAACAACATGTCCTGCTGCACCCATTCCCATAACAACATGTCCTGCTGCACCCATTCCCATAACAACATGTCCTGCTGCACCCATTCCCATAACAACATGTCCTGCTGCACCCATTCCCATAACAACATGTCCTGCTGCACCCATTCCCATAACAACATGTCCTGCTGCACCCATTCCCATAACAACATGTCCTGCTGCACCCATTCCCATAACAACATGTCCTGCTGCACCCATTCCCATAACAACATGTCCTGCTGCACCCATTCCCATAACAACATGTCCTGCTGCACCCATTCCCATAACAACATGTCCTGCTGCACCCATTCCCATAACAACATGTCCTGCTGCACCCATTCCCATAACAACATGTCCTGCTGCACCCATTCCCATAACAACATGTCCTGCTGCACCCATTCCCATAACAACATGTCCTGCTGCACCCATTCCCATAACAACATGTCCTGCTGCACCCATTCCCATAACAACATGTCCTGCTGCACCCATTCCCATAACAACATGTCCTGCTGCACCCATTCCCATAACAACATGTCCTGCTGCACCCATTCCCATAACAACATGTCCTGCTGCACCCCGTCCCCATAACAACATGTCCTGCTGCACCCATTTCCATAACAACATGTCTTATGACTGGGATGACAGACTGTGTTCAAAGGTTGATCTACAAAGTAGGTTTCAGTTATCTCTCTCTCTCTCTGAGCATAATATAAACCGGGCACTACAGTCTGCCTAAGGTTGCATGTGTGTACTGTATGTGTGTTTGTGGAGAGAGAAAAGGACACACTGACCCACTTTCACTGTTCTGCTGCAGTGACTCAGATGGAGAGAATGAAATAAAAAGAGATCGGGACCAATAAGGCAGAGGGCAACCTCAGCAGCTCGCCCACTATCTCAGCATCTGATTTGCTGGGAAACAAATTGATTTGTGATTGACAGCTGAGATTGATGACTGAGGACGGAGTCTTATCTGACCTCCAGGGTTCTTCTGGGAATAGAAGGAGTGGGAGCTGTTCTGAGAAAGACACGGCACATTTGCCGGAAAAAGCAAGTATGAGACAGTTGCACACTATCCAGGAAGTGTTTATTTTACATGTTATATCCCATCGTTAAAGGAAAGAATAGGGGCTAGCAAAAACGATATACAAAGTTTTGGTGCGACGTTATCCCACTGACGTTCTGAGAACAATCTAAGGGAACGTTCTCTGGGGGATGTTTGTGTAGTTAGCTGTAAGTTAGCTGGACGTCACTGAGGACCATGTCAGGACCTTTTTAGGACGTTTTCAGGACTTTCATTTTACTAGTCCTTAAGACGTTGTGTGATGGTCCCAAGGGAACGTTCTCTGGGTCCTAAAAACATCCTCGGCAACGTCCCCAGGACAAACCAGGAAGTAGACAAAACCTCCAGGGGACCAT
The DNA here is from genome assembly GCF_016432855.1 of Salvelinus namaycush. NCBI lineage: Eukaryota > Metazoa > Chordata > Actinopteri > Salmoniformes > Salmonidae > Salvelinus > Salvelinus namaycush. The sequence goes on along the minus strand of NC_052337.1, from coordinate 17,080,665 downwards.
GACACAACATCCTGACAACTTTAGGCGACCATTTTGTGACGACACGGGGACGACCTAACGACTCATTATTGTTTGCAGGAAAACGAAATACTAACATGCTAAATAGTATTCAAAGTAGTATGTACTTGTAGTAGTGATAGTTGAGAAAGTGCATACGCATGCAGTATGCAAGTACTAAACAGGTGGTACACGATTCGGAACACAGCCCTCGTCTCCTCTTGGCAGATGAAAGCAACATTGTTTCGACCTATCCAGTTGTTTCACATCACTCGTGATAAAGAGATCATAAAAGAAAGGAGGCCATTTAAGAGTATTGGAACGCAGCCACTGTCCTCTGGCTTTCTCAAGGCCCCTGTACAAACTGATGGGCATTGAGGCAGGACTACAATGCAGTGATTTTCCACCGGCTGGCTGCCTCTCTACACTGTAGCTGTTTCTCGGTGGGCATGGCTCAACAGGAAAGACTTTAGAGAGAGAGGGAAGGAGAGACAGAGAGGGAGAGAGAGAAAGAGAGAGGATGGGAAAAGGATTCTTAGAAGCCCTGAGCCCCGAGGCGTTTAGTTACGTAAAAGCTCACTTAGTGACCAGAGACACACTTGAACAGTCACACGCACTCACTTTAAGTTGTGTGGAATCCGACTTTAGGTTTCAATCTTTACTTAGCAGTTGGAGGCAGTAGCATTAAACATTAAAAGTAAGGGGCTTTCCACGCAGCAGAACTCTATATTTGGCAGGGTAATGTATCCGAAGTGTGTAATAGTCCCCTTTCCAACAGCAAAGCAGGTGGTTTTAATTTGCTGTGCTTTTGGTCATGGGTCTTGATTATGTACTGTACAGTAAGCTTTTGCCAGAGGGTGGCCATAAACACAGCTCCAGAAATGGACAATATTGCTAATGATAATGGTATAAGAATAATGATTGATGATGATAATGTTGATGTTGAGGATGATGAAGATCATGATGATAAATATAGTCATCAGGAAAAGTATAATGTTGATGGTAGTGGTGATGACTTCAATGATGTCAATTATGATGACCCAAAAAATGAATTGAAGATGAATGACCCTAACCATCACCCCCCTCTCTCTGTCTGTCTCTCTCTGTCTGTAGGGAGGAGGTCCAACAGAACTGTGTTCGTTGGAAGAAGAAGTTCTCCTTCATCTGTAAGATGAGTGCCAGTCCCACCACTGGAGTCCTGGACCCCTGCATCTGCAGGGTCTCTGTACGCAAGGTAACTACATCTCCCATCAACCCCTGCTATAGTCTTTTACAGTGCCTAATAATGATACTCTACAGGTGACATTTTCTTAGGGAAAACAACCTACTCAGTGAGAAAAAGTTGCCCTGTGTCCTGTCTTTTTAAAATTGTATAGTTATTTTGGGCAACTTTTTACTCACTGCTTGTCATTGCCCAAGTTCTCTCTCTGCCTCAAAAGTGTGTCATAGGTACATTATTACCTGATACAAGGTAATTCATCTATAATTACTCATGTGTAAGGCATTCTGTGGTAATGTAAGCCTACTCCCTAACCTTTTACCTCTAACTCTGATGTAAATAAATGAGACCTTCCTACACCTTTCACACACCTACACACTGGATCAACCTTGGCAGGTGTTTTTTCAATGTCTGAAATATGATTAGTTCCCTTAGTTCCCATTCCCAAATCTACACACTGTTGCAGACAGCTTAGATCTGTCTATGGACTCTTTTGTTGCTTGTTGTTTACAATGCTAGTTATAGTACTCCTCTCATTACCATGGTATCAGCAAATATGGGATTGCGAAACATTTCCCTTTCATGTATCAGTAACGGCTGACTGGAGATCAGGGCATGGCTATAATCACGCAGCTGCGTATCTGCTATTATGACATGGAGTCCTCAGATCTCAGATCAGTTCATCTGTAGGGAGTGGGGACTCTATGATTCCAACAGTGTAGCATACAAGTGCTCACTGTTAAAGCTACATTCTGTAATACTATTCAGCATGACAAGCTTAACATGATCATTTATAATCAAACTGTTAAAAGAGGAAGGCCTTTGTTTTATTTAGTCTGCTCGTGTTAGAATTCACTTGAAATATGAATTCTAGCTGCTTAACTTTATGTACAATAATAGACTATAGAAGGAAAGAAAGTGTTTGTGCTTCATGCATTTCATCCACTTCTTCTTGTCACTGCAGGAGCTCAAAGGAGGAAAGACGTTTTCAAAGGTAAGACTAAAAAATGTGACATGTCATCCTTTAGCATGCTTCTACTAATGTGGTTTGGTTTCCCTGTTGTGCATTTCTGTACAGTTGGCACACACACACACACACACACACACACACACACACACACACACACACACACACACACACACACACACACACACACACACACACACACACACACACACACACACACACACACACACACACACACACGTTTGTTTTACTATCCTTGTGGGAACTAAACAATTGATTCCCATTCAAAATCCTATTTTCCCTAACCCCAAACCTAACTCTAATGCTAACCCTAATTCTAACCCTAATTGTAACCCCTAAGCCTAAAATAGTAATTGTGCTTGTTTTACTGTCCTTGTGAGGACTTCTGGTCCCCACAAGGATAGTGAAAACCAAAAACACACACCATATGTACAGTATATCTGAAGCAGATGAGTCAGTGTGTGTGTGTGTGTGATACAGTACATTTTACAGCCCCAATAACAGTAAAACCATTGTGGTTAAAGTCATGTAAAAGGGAATTGGGTCCATAGCTCAAGCCAACTAGTATGACATACATGTGACAAAGCCTTGTGACACAGGATGGGACTTTTGGGGAAGGTGGGGAAAACAGTGCAGTGACGTGGACAACTTATTTCCTTCCTTATTGCTTTTCCAGCTGTAGTGTTTGTGGTTTATAGTGTTTCCACTAGTTGGCAGTAAACTGTGTGAAGAAACCTTTTAGCTCTTCAGTGACCCTGACCTAAGTTTTTAGGTGTGACCCAGTCAGGTGTGACCCTGACCTAAGTTTTTAGGTGTGTCCCTGACCTAAGTTTTTAGGTGTGACCCAGTCAGGTGTGACTCTGACCTAAGTTTTTAGGTGTGACCCTGCCCTAAGTTTTTAGGTGTGACCCTGCCCTAAGTTTTTAGTTGTGACCCAGTCGGGTGTGACCCTGACCTAAGTTTTTAGGTGTGGCCCAGTCAGGTGTGACCCTGACCTAAGTTTTTAGGTGTGACCCTGCCCTAAGTTTTTAGGTGTGACCCTGTCAGGTGTGACCCTGACCTAAGTTTTTAGGTGTGGCCCAGTCAGGTGTGACCCTGACCTAAGTTTTTACGTGTGACCCAGTCTGTGATTGGTCACCTGGTGGACCATTACCAATAGACCCATTTCCCAGATGTGTCATGAAAAGCCATCAGGTTTCGTCATCAGAAACCTCTTAATTTGCCTAGCAGTGGCTACGATCACATGCAACTTTAAATGGAGATCATGCAAGTTAACAAACATGTTGTCACATGGTTATCGAGCTAGCAAGCCAGCGAGACAAGGTAGAATATCATAACTAGAGCTAGATAAAGCCCGGTAGAATAATATACTTGTTGAACATAGCTATAGCCATCAGTCTTGTGTGTTTTCATGGTCATCGCTCACTGTTAAGTTTGTCAAGATCACGACTTTAGCGTTAGGGTCCTTCTTAAATTGCGGTAGCATTTGCTTACCTTGCCTTTGCAGCCATGAAAAACACTTTAAAATGACAAATAGTTACAGATCATACATGTTTTTGTTTATGTCGAACTGATTATCAATAACACAACCTAATGCAAGTCCTTTATACTGCAAACCCGTATGTTTATGCATTGTTTAAAGTGCTTAGGGAAGGCAAATTGTCTTGTCTCGGTAGTGATGTGTAGAGTTGTAGTGACATGTTTTGGGGATTTAGAGATATCTATCTATTATTTTGAATGCTAGAAAGTGAACAAATGTATTTAATATATTGTATTGATAAAAAATAACAAGGCTATTAATAAAATAACTATTTTATTTACTAGTATAGTGTGTCCCTCAGTTTTATGTTATTGGTGTTACCGCCTTGAAAATAACTCATTACAAAAATATACAAGGACCTTGAGCATTCTCTCCAGTAGCAAACTGTTATCATGGGAGGGGTCTATAATTATTAGCTAATCACACCTTTTACTATGTCATAAATTTGAAGATTCCATGTCACGCCCTGACCTTAGTTATCTTTGTTTTCTTTATTATTTGGTTAGGTCAGGGTGTGACAAGGGTGGTTTGTTTAGTTTTTGTATTGTGTAGGGTTTTTTGTATGTCTAGGGGTTTTTCTAGTCTAGGTGTTTATATGTCTATGGTTGCCTAGATTGGTTCTCAATCAGAGGCAGCTGTTTATCGTTGTCTCTGATTGGGGACCATATTTAGGTAGCCATATTCCTTGGGTATTTTGTGGGTTGTTATTCTATGTTTAGTTGCCTGTTCTGCACTAGCCATATTGCTTCACGGTTCGTTTTGTTGTTTTGTTTAGCTCTGTTCAGTGTTCTCTCTTTTATTAAAGAGGTATGTTCGCTTACCACGCTGCGCCTTGGTCTCCTCATTAAGACGACGTGACATTCCATTGATAATTTGATGTCTAAATACAAAGTTAGTCCATTTAAATGAAGGGAAATAACATTGTGGGCAAAATTATTAATCATATCACTTTAGGAAATGTTTTTTTTAAAGGATTGATGACCTTAAATGGAGGCCACAAATGCTCAAATCTAAGAAAAATCAAATTGACCAAAAATGTCTCATTGGTGTAATCATCATTGTTGTTACTATTGCTACCGGTGGCACAATGTTATCATAATGGTAAAAACATGTTTAACCTGTCTGGGAACGGGGAACCCCTCGCCAACAGCCAATGAAATTGCAGGGCACCAAATTCAAACAACAGAAATCTCATAATTCAAATTTCTCAAACATACAAGTATTACACACCATTTTAAAGATAAACTTCTCGTTAATCCAACCACAGTGTCCAATTTCAAAAAGACTTTTCGGCGAAAGCACAACATATCAATATGTTAGGTCAGCACCTAGTCACAGAAAGCATACAGCCATTTTCCAACCAAAGAGAGGAGTCACAAAAAGCAGAAATAGAGATAAAATGAATCACTAACCTTTGATATTCTTCCTCAGATGACACCCCCGGGACAACATGTTACACAATACATGTATGTTCGATCAAGTTCATATTTATATCCAAAAACCTCAGTTTACATTTGGCTTTGCCTCCAAAACATCCCGTGAATTTGCACAGAGCCACCATCAATTTACAGAAATACTCATAATAAACTTTGATAAAAGATACAAGTATTATGCACAGAATTATAGATATACTTCTCCTTAATGCAACCGCTTTGTCAGATTTCAAAAGAGCTTTACGGAAAAAGCAAACCATGCAATAATCTGAGTACGGCGCTCAGAGACCAAAACAAGCCAAACATATACCCGCCATGTTGCGGAGTCAACAGAAGTCAGAAATAGCATTATAAATATTCACCTGCGTTCCATTGCAATTCTAAAGACAAAGGAATTCTCCGGTTGGAACATTATTGAAGATTTATGTTAAAAACATCCTAAAGATTGATTCTATACATCGTTTGACATGTTTCTACGGACTGTAACGGAACTTTTTTTACTTTTCGTCTGGACCTAGTGATCGTGCGTCATGAATTTGGATTTGTGAACTCAAGGCGCGAACAACAAGGAGGTATTTGGACATAAATTTACATTTACATTTAAGTCATTTAGCAGACGCTCTTATCCAGAGCGACTTACAAATTGGAAAGTTCATACATATTCATCCTGGTCCCCCCGTGGGAATTGAACCCTGGTCCCCCCGTGGGAATTGAACACACAACCCTGGCGTTGCAAGCACCATGCTCTACCAACTGAGCCACACGGGACCACGTGTGATGATGTAAATGATGGACTTTATCGAACTAAACAAACAATTATTGTGGAACTGGGATTCCTGGGAGTGCATTCTGATGAAGATCATCAAAGGTAAGTGAATATTTATAATGCTATTTCTGACTTCTGTTGACTCCACAACATGGTGGGTATCTGTATGACTTGTTTTGGTGCCTGAGCACTGTACTCAGATTATTGCATGGTGTGCTTTTTCCGGGAAAGCTTTTTTGAAATCTGACACAGCTGTTGCATTAAGGAGAAGTATATCTTTAATTCCACGTATAACACTTGTATTTTCATCAACATTTATGATGAGTATTTCTGTAAATTGATGTGGCTCTCTGCAAAATCACCGGATGTTTTGGAAGCAAAACATTACTGAACATAACGCGCCAATGTAAACTGAGATTTTTGGATATAAATATGAACTTTATCGAACAAAACATACATGTATTGTGTAACATGAAGTTCTATGAGTGTCATCTGATGAAGATCATCAAAGGTTAGTGATTAATTGTATCTCTATTTCTGCTTTTTGTGACTCCTCTCTTTTGCTGGAAAAATGGCTGTGTTTTTCTGTGACTAGGTGCTGACCTAACATAATCGCATGGTATGCTTTCGTCGTAAAGCCTTTTTGAAATCGGACACTGTGGTGGGATTAACAACAAGTTTATCTTTAAAATGGTGTATAATACTTGTATGTTTGAGGAATTTTAATTATGAGATTTCTGTTGTTTGAATTTGGCGCCCTGCACTTTCACTGGCTGTTGTCAAATCGATCCCGTTAACGGGATTTCATCCATAAGTTTTAAGCTACCATATTTGTTGATTTAGAATGGGAAGATGTACCCCCCCCCCCCCACACACACACACACACAAAAAAGATGCTTACTTGTAAACAAAACATTGCTTTATATGTCCTTTGGGTTTCTAGAAATGACTGACACATGGTAATAGCCTCTTTAAAGTGTGTAGACTTGTGCCTTAGAATAAGTTCTGCATTTAGTCTCTTGCCTCACAAGATTTAGTTGGGAAACAGATTGTCCTTTTTGATGTTGATAACAGTGCAAGGGAACTATGAAGCACTCATAGTGTAAAGAGACAGGGTAGAGGCCAAACATGATTCTAGTGATGGTTATTGACAAGGCATGTGACTGGTGGCCTTCAAGTCTTTATGACACCAGTTTCTTTATGGAAGAGGAAAGTGTGACGACATGGTCACCCATTAGAGAAGGAAGTGTGTGTGTTTGGTTTGGTGTGGTGTGTGTGTTTGTCTGTATCTGTGTGTGTGTGTGTGTGTGTGTGTGTGTGTGTGTGTGTGTGTGTGTGTGTGTGTGTGTGTGTGTGTGTGTGTGTGTGTGTGTGTGTGTGTGTGTGTGTGTGTGTGTGTGTGTGTGTTAAGGCTGGCTGGATGTTATCATTGGGCTAGTGCTTCCCTGTCCCTCTCGTTTCCTCCATATTTGCTGACCCTGTTCATCCCGGAAGAAGGCACTGCACCGGAATGTCCGCTGAGTCAGCCGAAAGAAAATGAGAGAAAGTGAGAGACAGAGAGCGGGCATGTGGCATGGGAGGATAGGAGGTCTTTGACCTCTCCAGGCCTGTAGGAGTTTGACACAAAGGGACATAGGGACAAGAGGAAGTACTATAGAAAAGGTCTACTCGTTCTCTGTGTTCTGATGTGTTTGTCCAGTCCTTCTTCCTCTCAATAGTACAGGCCGATGTCTGCCCAACTAACTAACAGTCCTACGTGCCAGACTCATGGCACTCCACCCCAGTGTCTGTCAGAGATATAGTGGCTGTGGGAAGGGACCCCGCTTACAGTTTGTGAATGAAAATGGATAGAATAAGACAAGGTTTCTGATCTGCACGTATGCTTTGAAACCTTGTCTTCTGACCACATAAAAGGAAGGAGTAGGATAATATTTGAGATTCTAGTGTGACTCACAGTTTAGATGACCGGCGAGGCTGTTTGATTATAGCCCCCGAAAGCAGAAGTCTGGGGATATAAAAAAGAAAGGGGATAAAAAGCAACATTGCACTTCTTTTACTGGTAACCATTAGTCAGCCGAACCACAACCGACACAATCATATGGTGTCTTGACCATGTTGCTGGACAAAAAATATTGAGTGTGTGTGTGTGTGAGTGCATTAAGCTCCCTCTCAGTTTTAATGCTGCTTTTTGCTAGAAACTTTATGATCTACCAGTGGTCTTTCCCAGGTGTCACTTGGTCACCAAATGTGTCCTCAAACAGGAGTGACTCACACTTACCTGTAACAATAATGACAATGTGTAAAGTGGTAAAGCGTGGACACTGTATTTGCCTGTCATAAAGATAACTTTACACTGTCATAATAAGCATGACATTACCAATAATAACATCTTATTTTATTTAACTAGGCAAGTCAGTTAAGAGCAAATACTTTTTTACAATGACAGCCTACCCTGGCAACGCTGGGCTAATTGTGCACCGCCCTAGAGGACTCCCAATCACGGCCGGATGTGATACAGCCTGGATTCGAACCAGAGACTGTAGTGATACCTCTTGCACTGAGATGCAGTGCCTTAGACCGATGTGCCACTCGGGAGCTTCTGTCAAGCTATGACACCTAACAACTCAAATACATGTCTTTAATAGACAAGGTTTGAGTTATCTTACACTATAAAACCAAGGCCTAGAAAAGGACTTACAATGAAGTTTCTACCATGGTTTCTGGTTTAACAGTGTCTGATGTGGTCTCATAAGCGACTATGGTGCCTTAATTGTGTAATTATGTCACAAGAGAGAGAGTAATGTGACTTCAAAGGCTCTATGTTGTCAGGGCAACGGCTTAAAAAGTCATGTTTACACAAGGTTGAGTTTGTCTGTGTAATGGTTGTGAAAGCTGTCACAATGTTTGGAGCTGCATCTGTTGATCCAGCCATTTTGTATATAAGCTTACAAGATGGCGCCGACAGACTTTGTTTCTAGCAAGGTACTGTTAGACATTGACTGCACTGCTGGAGCTAGAAACACAAGCATTTCGCTGCAAATGCTTAAACATCTGCTAATCTGTGTACGTGACAAATAAACTTTGATTCGATTTTTATCTTTGGAGTGGAACATCCCTTTAAGTTAATAAATTATTCTTATTAAAGATGTATATTATTATAAAGACCTCTGGGACATTTTCTGGAGCAGTTTGGAGATTGATTAAGATTGTAGCGAGAATTAAGTGAGTGGAATCCTGAAAGCTAAAGTAATTTATACAGAAGACAACAACTATAAGGAAAAAATATGCTATTGGATTCCTGCTGTAATTGTCTCTTAGTTGAACCAAGGGTACAACAGCACCGTACCTGGTCAGCAATGGTTTCACTGGCTGGTCACATATTATGTTATGGCATACAGTGCCTTCGGAAAGTATTCAGACCCCTTGACTTTTTCCACATGTTGTTACGTTACAGCCTTATTCTAAAATGGATTACATTTTTTTAAATCCTCAGAAATCTACACACAATAACCCATAATGACAAAGCGTAAACAGGTTTTTAGAAAATTTTGCAAATGTATTAAAATAAAAAAACACACATACCTTATTTACATAAGAATTCAGACCCTTTGCTATGAGACTCGAAATTGAGGTGCATCCTGTTTCCATTGATCATCCTTTAGATGTTTCTACAACTTTATTGGAGTCCACATGTGGTAAATTCAATTGATTGGACATGATTTGGAAAGGCACACACCTGTCTATATAAGGTCCCACAGTTGACAGTGCATGTCAGAGCAAAAACCAAGCCATGAGGTCGAAGGAATTGTCCGTAGAGCTCCGAGACAGGATTGTGTCGAGGCACAGATCTGGGGAAGGGTACTAAAACATTTCTACAGCATTGATGGTCCCCAAGAACATAGTGGCCTCCATCATTCTTAAATGGAAGAAGTTTGGAACTACCAAGAGTCTTCCTAGAGCTGGCTGCCCGGCCAAACTGAGCAATCGGGGGAGAAGTGCCTTGATCAGGGAGGTGACCAAGAACCTGATGGTCACTCTGACAGAGGTCTAGAGTTCCTCTGTGGAGATGGGAGAACCTTCCAGAAGGACAACCATCTCTGCAGCACTCCACCAATCAGACCTTTATAGTAGAGTGGCCACTCCTCAGTAAAAGGCACATGACAGCCCGAGTGTTCCGAAAGGCACCTAAAGACTCTCAGACCATGAGAAACACGATTCTTTGGTCGGATGAAACCAAGATTGAACTCTTTGGCCTGAATGCCAAGCGTCACGTCTGGAGGAAACATGGCACCATCCCTACAGTGAAGCATGGTGGTGGCAACATCATGCTGTGGGGATGTTTTTCAGCAGCAGAGACTGGGAGACTCAGGTACAGAGAGATTCTTGATGAAAACCTGCTCCAGAGCGCTCAGGACCTCAGACTGGTGCGAAGGTTCACCTTTCAACAGGACAACGACCCTAAGCACACAGCCAAGACAATGCAGGAGTGGCCCATCCAGAGCCCGGACTTGAACCTGATCGAACATCTCTGGAGAGACCTGAAAATAGCTGTGCAGCAACGCTCCCCATCCAACCTGACAGAGCTTGAGAGGATCTGCAGAGAAGAATTTACATTTACATTTACATTTAAGTAATTTAGCAGACGCTCTTATCCAGAGCGACTTACAAATTGGTGCATTCACCTTATGATATCCAGTGGAACAACCACTTTACAATAGTGCATCTAAATCTTTTAAGGGGGGGGGGGGGGGGGGGGGTTAGAAGGATTACTTTATCCTATCCTAGGTATTCCTTAAAGAGGTGGGGTTTCAGGTGTCTCCGGAAGGTGGTGATTGACTCCGCTGACCTGGAGTCGTGAGGGAGTTTGTTCCACCATTGGGGTGCCAGAGCAGCGAACAGTTTTGACTGGGCTGAGCGGGAACTGTACTTCCTCAGAGGTAGGGAGGCGAGCAGGTCAGAGGTGGATGAACGCAGTGCCCTTGTTTGGGTGTAGGGCCTGATCAGAGCCTGAAGGTACGGAGATGCCGTTCCCCTCACAGCTCCGTAGGCAAGCACCATGGTCTTGTAGCGGATGCGAGCTTCAACTGGAAGCCAGTGGAGAGAGCGGAGGAGCGGGGTGACGTGAGAGAACTTGGGAAGGTTGAACACCAGACGGGCTGCGGCATTCTGGATGAGTTGTAGGGGTTTAATGGCACAGGCAGGGAGCCCAGCCAGCAGCGAGTTGCAGTAATCCAGACGGGAGATGACAAGTGCCTGGATTAGGACCTGCGCCGCTTCCTGTGTGAGGCAGGGTCGTACTCTGCGAATGTTGTAGAGCATGAACCTACAGGAACGGGTCACCGCCTTGATGTTAGTTGAGAACGACAGGGTGTTGTCCAGGATCACGCCAAGGTTCTTAGCACTCTGGGAGGAGGACACAATGGAGTTGTCAACCGTGATGGCGAGATCATGGAACGGGCAGTCCTTCCCCGGGAGGAAGAGCAGCTCCGTCTTGCCGAGGTTCAGCTTGAGGTGGTGATCCGTCATCCACACTGATATGTCTGCCAGACATGCAGAGATGCGATTCGCCACCTGGTTATCAGAAGGGGGAAAGGAGAAGATTAATTGTGTGTCGTCTGCATAGCAATGATAGGAGAGACCATGTGAGGATATGACAGAGCCAAGTGACTTGGTGTATAGCGAGAATAGGAGAGGGCCTAGAACAGAGCCCTGGGGGACACCAGTGGTGAGAGCACGTGGTGCGGAGACAGATTCTCGCCACGCCACCTGGTAGGAGCGACCTGTCAGGTAGGACGCAATCCAAGCGTGGGCCGCACCGGAGATGCCCAACTCGGAGAGGGTGGAGAGGAGGATCTGATGGTTCACAGTATCAAAGGCAGCCGATAGGTCTAGAAGGATGAGAGCAGAGGAGAGAGAGTTAGCTTTAGCAGTGCGGAGCGCCTCCGTGACACAGAGAAGAGCAGTCTCAGTTGAATGACTAGTCTTGAAACCTGACTGATTTGGATCAAGAAGGTCATTCTGAGAGAGATAGCAGGAGAGCTGGCCAAGGACAGCACGTTCAAGAGTTTTGGAGAGAAAAGAAAGAAGGGATACTGGTCTGTAGTTGTTGACATCGGAGGGATCGAGTGTAGGTTTTTTCAGAAGGGGTGCAACTCTCGCTCTCTTGAAGACGGAAGGGACGTAGCCAGCGGTCAAGGATGAGTTGATGAGCGAGGTGAGGTAAGGGAGAAGGTCTCCGGAAATGGTCTGGAGAAGAGAGGAGGGGATAGGGTCAAGCGGGCAGGTTGTTGGGCGGCCGGCCATCACAAGACGCGAGATTTCATCTGGAGAGAGAGGGGAGAAAGAGGTCAAAGCACAGGGTAGGGCAGTGTGAGCAGAACCAGCGGTGTCGTTTGACTTAGCAAACGAGGATCGGATGTCGTCGACCTTCTTTTCAAAATGGTTGACGAAGTCATCCGCAGAGAGGGAGGAGGGGGGGGGAGGGGGAGGAGGATTCAGGAGGGAGGAGAAGGTGGCAAAGAGTTTCCTAGGGTTAGAGGCAGATGCTTGGAATTTAGAGTGGTAGAAAGTGGCTTTAGCAGCAGAGACAGAAGAGGAAAATGTAGAGAGGAGGGAGTGAAAGGATGCCAGGTCCGCAGGGAGGCGAGTTTTCCTCCATTTCCGCTCGGCTGCCCGGAGCCCTGTTCTGTGAGCTCGCAATGAGTCGTCGAGCCACGGAGCAGGAGGGGAGGACCGAGCCGGCCTGGAGGATAGGGGACATAGAGAGTCAAAGGATGCAGAAAGGGAGGAGAGGAGGGTTGAGGAGGCAGAATCAGGAGATAGGTTGGAGAAGGTTTGAGCAGAGGGAAGAGATGATAGGATGGAAGAGGAGAGAGTAGCAGGGGAGAGAGAGCGAAGGTTGGGACGGCGCGATACCATCCGAGTAGGGGCAGAGTGGGAAGTGTTGGATGAGAGCGAGAGGGAAAAGGATACAAGGTAGTGGTCGGAGACTTGGAGGGGAGTTGCAATGAGATTAGTGGAAGAACAGCATCTAGTAAAGATGAGGTCAAGCGTATTGCCTGCCTTGTGAGTAGGGGGGGAAGGTGAGAGGGTGAGGTCAAAAGAGGAGAGGAGTGGAAAGAAGGAGGCAGAGAGGAATGAGTCAAAGGTAGACGTGGGGAGGTTAAAGTCACCCAGAACTGTGAGAGGTGAGCCATCCTCAGGAAAGGAACTTATCAAGGCGTCAAGCTCATTGATGAACTCTCCAAGGGAACCTGGAGGGCGATAAATGATAAGGATGTTAAGCTTGAAAGGGCTGGTAACTGTGACAGCATGGAATTCAAAGGAGGCGATAGACAGATGGGTCAGGGGAGAAAGAGAGAATGTCCACTTGGGAGAGATGAGGATCCCAGTGCCACCACCCCGCTGACCAGAAGCTCTCGGGGTGTGCGAGAACACGTGGGCAGACGAGGAGAGAGCAGTAGGAGTAGCAGTGTTATCTGTGGTAATCCATGTTTCCGTCAGTGCCAAGAAGTCGAGGGACTGGAGGGAAGCATAGGCTGAGATGAACTCTGCCTTGTTGGCCGCAGATCGGCAGTTCCAGAGGCTGCCGGAGACCTGGAACTCCACGTGGGTCGTGCGCGCTGGGACCACCAGGTTAGAGTGGCAGCGGCCACGCGGTGTGAAGCGTTTGTATGGTCTGTGCAGAGAGGAGAGAACAGGGATAGACAGACACATAGTTGACAGGCTACAGAAGAGGCTACGCTAATGCAAAGGAGATTGGAATGACAAGTGGACTACACGTCTCGAATGTTCAGAAAGTTAAGCTTACGTTGCAAAAATCTTATTGACTAAAATGATTAAAATGATACAGTACTGCTGGCTGGTGAAGTAGGCTAGCTAGCAGTGGCTGCGTTGTTGACTTTGTTTGAAAGTGTAGCTGGCTAGGTAACCTCGATAACTGGCTAGGTAACCTCGATAACCTCGATAATTACTCTAAACTACCCAATTATCTTAGATACAAAGACAGCAAAGACAACTATGTATCTAGCTAACACTACACTAATCAAATCGTTCCGTTGTAATGTATTATTAGTTTCTACAGTGCTGCTAGTCGGTAGAAGTTGACTAGCTAGCTAGCAGTTGTTGACTAGGTAGGAGAACGGTGGCGCGGCGACGAAAATAGCTGGCTAGCTAACCTCGATAATTACTCTAAACTACACAATTATCTTAGATACAAAGACAGCAAAGACAACTATGTAGCTAGCTAACACTACACTAATCAAATCGTTCCGTTGTAATGTATTAGTTTCTACAGTGCTGCTAGTCGGTAGAAGTTGACTAGCTAGCTAGCAGTTGTTGACTAGGTAGGAGAACGGTGGCGCGGCGCGGCGGACGAAAATAGCTGGCTAGCTAACCTCGATAATTACTCTAAACTACACAATTATCTTAGATACAAAGACAGCAAAGACAACTATGTAGCTAGCTAACACTACACTAATCAAGTCGTTCCGTTGTAATGTAATAGTTTCTACAGTGCTGCTATTCGGTAGAAGTTGGCTAGCTGGCTAGCTAGCAGTGTTGACTACGTTAGAAGGACGAAAATAGCTGGCTAGCTAACCTCGATAATTAGGGGACAGGGGGAGAGACAGGCTAGGGGACAGGGGGAGAGACAGTAGTGAGAGAGAGAGGGGGTGGGGAGAGAGGAGGAAGGGGGAGAGGGCTAGGGGACAGGGGGAGAGACAGTAGTGAGAGAGAGAGGGGGTGGGGAGAGAGGAGGAAAGGGGAGAGGGCTAGGGGACAGGGGGAGAGACAGTAGCGAGAGAGGGGGGTGGTGGGGAGAGAGGAGGGAGAGGGCTAGGGGACAGGGGGAGAGACAGTCGTGAGAGAGAGAGGGGGTGGGGAGAGAGGAGGAAAGGGGAGAGGGCTATGGGACAGGGGGAGAGACAGTCGTGAGAGAGAGGGGGGGTGGGGAGAGAGGAGGAAAGGGGAGAGGGCTAGGGGACAGGGGGAGAGACAGTAGTGAGAGAGAGGGGGGTGGGGTGGTGGGGAGAGAGGAGGGAGAGGGCTAGGGGACAGGGGGAGAGACAGTAGTGAGAGAGGGGGGTGGTGGGGAGAGAGGAGGGAGAGGGCTAGGGGACAGGGGGAGAGACAGTCGTGAGAGAGAGAGGGGGTGGGGAGAGAGGAGGAAAGGGGAGAGGGCTATGGGACAGGGGGAGAGACAGTCGTGAGAGAGAGGGGGGGGGGGGGTGGGGAGAGAGGAGGAAAGGGGAGAGGGCTAGGGGACAGGGGGAGAGACAGTAGTGAGAGAGAGGGGGGTGGGGTGGTGGGGAGAGAGGAGGGAGAGGGCTAGGGGACAGGGGGAGAGACAGTAGTGAGAGAGAGAGGGGGTGGGGAGAGAGGAGGAAAGGGGAGAGGGCTAGGGGACAGGGGGAGAGACAGTAGTGAGAGAGGGGGGTGGTGGGGAGAGAGGAGGGAGAGGGCTAGGGGACAGGGGGAGAGACAGTAGTGAGAGAGAGAGGGGGTGGGGAGAGAGGAGGAAAGGGGAGAGGGCTAGGGGACAGGGGGAGAGACAGTAGTGAGAGAGAGGGGGGGTGGGGAGAGAGGAGGAAAGGGGAGAGGGCTAGGGGACAGGGGGAGAGACAGTAGTGAGAGAGGGGGTGGTGGGGAGAGAGGAGGGAGAGGGCTAGGGGACAGGGGGAGAGACAGTAGTGAGAGAGAGAGGTAGAGATAATAGTGGGATAAGGGAGAGAGAGAGAAGGTAAGAAGACTGAGAGACATACAAGAGGTGAGGGACATTAGTAGGCCCTAATGGAGTGAGAGTATTTACGGTCGGGTGACCTCACCAGCCTCCCATGCCAATAGTTATGTAATGGCACATTGGGGGGTGGGGGGGGTGTGTGTGTTAACCCCTTGCTCACTTACCCCCCAGTAAAGTAGAAAGACTGAAATGGCACGCTGAAAGCGTACACTCCATGCTTGATGTGTTTATATGCCCTTGTCTCTATATCTCATGGGTAGCTAGTTTGAAACCATACACACCGAAATAAAACATGCCTTATTACAATGGGGACCAGGTGTGTTAACACCTGACCATGGTACACAGTTTTCATCAAACATATTTGTTAACATCATCTCTCTGTCACTCTCTCTATGTCTCTCTATGTCTCTCTCTCTATGTCTCTCTCTCTCTCTGTCACTCTCTCTCTGTCACTCTCTATATGTCTCTCTATGTCTCTCTATGTCTCTCTCTCTCTGTCACTCTCTCTCTGTCACTCTCTCTCTGTCACTCTCTATATGTCTCTCTATGTCTCTCTATGTCTCTCTCTCTCTGTTTCTCTCTCTATGTCTCTCTATGTCTTTCTCTCTGTTTCTCTCTCTATGTCTCTCTCTCTATGTCTCTCTCTCTGTCTCTCTCTCTATGTCTCTCTATGTCTTTCTCTCTGTTTCTCTCTCTATGTCTCTCTCTCTATGTCTCTCTCTCTATGTCTCTCTCTCTATGTCTCTCTGTCTCTCTCTCTATGTCTCTCTCTCTATGTCTCTCTCTCTATGTCTTCCTCTCTATGTCTTCCTCTCTATGTCTCTCTCTCTATGTCTCTCTCTCTCTGTCTCTCTCTCTATGTCTCTCTCTTTATGTCTCTCTCTCTCTGTCACTCTCTCTATGTCTCTCTCTCTCTGTCTCTCTCTCTCTCTCTCTCTCTCTATGTCTCTCTCTCTATGTCTCTCTCTATGTCTCTCTCTTTATGTCTCTCTCTCTCTGTCACTCTCTCTATGTCTCTCTCTCTCTGTCTCTCTCTCTCTCTCTCTCACTCTCTCTCTCTCTCTCTCTATGTCTCTCTCTCTATGTCTCTCTCTATGTCTCTCTCTTTATGTCTCTCTCTCTCTGTCACTCTCTCTATGTCTCTCTCTCTCTGTCTCTCTCTCTCTCCCTGTCACTCTCTATATGTCTCTCTATGTCTCTCTCTATGTCTCTCTCTCTATGTCTCTCTATGTCTCTCTCTATGTCTCTCTCTCCATGTCTCTCTCTCTATGTCTCTCTCTCTATGTCTCTCTCTCTATGTCTCTCTCTCTATGTCTCTCTCTATGTCTCTCTCTCCATGTCTCTCTCTCTCTATGTCTCTCTCTCTATGTCTCTCTCTCTATGTCTCTCTCTCTATGTCTCTCTCTCTCTGTCTCTCTCTATGTCTCTCTATTTCTCTCTCTCTGTGTCTCTCTCTATGTCTCTCTCTGTCTCTCTATGTCTCTCTCTCTATGTCTCTCTCTCTCTCTGTCACTCTCTCTCTGTCACTCTCTATATGTCTCTCTATGTCTCTCTCTCTCTGTCACTCTCTCTCTGTCACTCTCTCTCTGTCACTCTCTATATGTCTCTCTATGTCTCTCTATGTCTCTCTCTCTCTGTTTCTCTCTCTATGTCTCTCTCTCTCTCTCTCTCACTCTCTCTCTCTCTCTCTCTATGTCTCTCTCTCTATGTCTCTCTCTATGTCTCTCTCTTTATGTCTCTCTCTCTCTGTCTCTCTCTATGTCTCTCTATTTCTCTCTCTCTGTGTCTCTCTCTATGTCTCTCTCTCTATGTCTCTCTATGTCTCTCTATGTCTCTCTCTCTATGTCTCTCTCTCTCTCTGTCACTCTCTCTCTGTCACTCTCTATATGTCTCTCTATGTCTCTCTATGTCTCTCTCTCTCTGTCACTCTCTCTCTGTCACTCTCTCTCTGTCACTCTCTATATGTCTCTCTATGTCTCTCTATGTCTCTCTCTCTCTGTTTCTCTCTCTATGTCTCTCTATGTCTTTCTCTCTGTTTCTCTCTCTATGTCTCTCTCTCTATGTCTCTCTCTCTGTCTCTCTCTCTATGTCTTTCTCTCTGTTTCTCTCTCTATGTCTCTCTCTCTATGTCTCTCTCTCTATGTCTCTCTCTCTATGTCTCTCTCTCTATGTCTCTCTGTCTCTCTCTCTATGTCTCTCTCTCTATGTCTCCCTCTCTATGTCTCTCTCTCTATGTCTCTCTCTCTCTGTCTCTCTCTCTATGTCTCTCTCTTTATGTCTCTCTCTCTCTGTCACTCTCTCTATGTCTCTCTCTCTCTCTCTCTCTCTCTCTCTCTCTCTCTCTATGTCTCTCTCTCTATGTCTCTCTCTATGTCTCTCTCTTTATGTCTCTCTCTCTCTGTCACTCTCTCTATGTCTCTCTCTCTCTGTCTCTCTCTCTCTCTCTCTCTCTCTCTCTCTCTCTCTCTCTCTCTCTCTCTATGTCTCTCTCTCTATGTCTCTCTCTATGTCTCTCTCTTTATGTCTCTCTCTCTCTGTCACTCTCTCTATGTCTCTCTCTCTCTGTCTCTCTCTCTCTCTCTGTCACTCTCTATATGTCTCTCTATGTCTCTCTCTATGTCTCTCTCTCTATGTCTCTCTATGTCTCTCTCTATGTCTCTCTCTCCATGTCTCTCTCTCTCTATGTCTCTCTCTCTATGTCTCTCTCTCTATGTCTCTCTCTCTATGTCTCTCTCTATGTCTCTCTCTCCATGTCTCTCTCTCTCTATGTCTCTCTCTCTATGTCTCTCTCTCTATGTCTCTCTCTCTATGTCTCTCTCTCTCTGTCTCTCTATTTCTCTCTCTCTGTGTCTCTCTCTATGTCTCTCTCTCTATGTCTCTCTATGTCTCTCTATGTTTCTCTCTCTATATCTCTCTCTCTATGTCTCTCTCTCTATGTCTCTTTCTCTGTTTCTCTCTCTATGTCTCTCTCTCTATGTCTCTCTCTCCCCCAGCTGGGCTTTGCTGACCTCAACATGGCGGAGTTTGCTGGCTCAGGCTCCACTGTGCACTGCTGTATCCTCGAGGGCTACGACACTAAGAACATTCGTCAGGACAACTCCATTCTCAAGGTAACCACACACACAAACTCACACGTTCACATGAGCTTATCGAAACCCCATGTGCAAAGATTTGTCCTTTGTACACGTGGTGGCGAAACCCAGAGAGCAAGACCATGTTGAGACTTGTTCAGGAATGGTTCAGGTTGAATAAACAGTTTGCCTTCCAACTAGGCATTGGATAGGTATTTGCAGGGCCCCTAAATGGTTATCTGATGGATGAATAGAAAGATATTGCCAGGTGCCCCTCTCTTGGCTTATTTCTAACCTGACTCTTTTATATAGCTTACTCACATACCATACATACTTTCATTTGACCATAGAAACATTGTATTACATTGAGGAAGTGAACAGTAGTTATTCTACTACAAAGGCTGCAGTGTTTTGTTGTAACAATATACAATGACGTTGATGGTGATTATGTTGATGATGATAATGTTATTACAATTTTTTCTAGGTTACTATTGGAATTACACTTTTGTCGGGGGATCCTTGCTTCAAAACGTGAGTTGGACCTCTGGCGCCACCTTTTGGCCAAAATGTATACCATCAACGTAGCTTGCGAAATAGAGTCTAAAATATAGACTACAAGGAACACTCATAGACCCTCTACCACTGACCTAGTTCTACAAGATTTCCTCCTCTCACTCTCATTCAAACTTTGGTTTTCTTAACCTTTGTCAACTTAGTACTTTTCATTCTCTTAGTACCCTTGGTTGTTTAGTACTACTGTGACAAATATGATCAAATATTACTTCATTAATCTGTGTTTTCAATGCTTACTTTGAACTTAATTACACAATGACCTTTGACCTTCTAGGCCCCCCAGCACAGCCAAGTCCATCTCGATCCCGGGCCAGGACCCCTCCCTGCAGCTGGACTGTAAAGGCGAGGGCACCGATGCCAACTCAAACCCTCCCCCAGGGGGCGTCATCAGGACATCATCAGGACGGCCCCTCAAACCCAGACTCCCCTCAGCTCCCCTCAACTCTGGTACGACAGACAATCACAGCCAATCACAGCTGACTGTTTACACATTATTTATTTGTATCTATTTAATCGTTTGATTGTCATTTCAATAAGTTGACTCCTGTGTTGTCTATATGGGGTGCCATTTGTAACATGCTACTGTGTATTTTGTAAAAAAGTGTAATTCTGTGCCACAGAAAGCTAACATCATCCTGTGTGTTGTGTTGTGGCTTCAGGTCTACCCGAGCAGTTGGAGCAGAGCCTGCCCAGCCCAGATGAGGTCTTCCACATAGGACACTCCCGGAATTCCAGCTATGCCAGCCAGCAGAGCAAAATATCAGGTCAGTCAGCCTCTTTTGGATTGCCATGTTGTGTATGTTGGTAGGAGACGAGTGAAGTTGCCCTTAGGCGCAGATATTGGGTCTGTTTTGCATTTTCCCCACTAATGGTTAAGGTTAGGTTTAGAGGAGGGGAAGTTTATCCTAGATCTGTACCTAGAGGAAACATCGCACTGGAGCATTTTGACACGGGGCCATAGCTACTCAAGTCAGGGTCTCCATTTGCACATAGATGACATCTTAGCCCTGGACAAACTCAATTAGGTTCTAATTCTGATTTGATCTAAAAGATACCATGATTTCATGACGGGGGAGGATCATTATGGACAAATAATATCAAGTCTGGCATGGGGTTATATGTCAACCCCATGTGTGAGTGTGTGTGTGTCTAATTGACTTGTATGTCTTCCCATCCTCCCCTCTCCTCCAGGGTACAGTACGGAGCACTCTCGCTCCTCCAGCCTAACAGACCTCACACACCGCCGTAACACCTCCACAAGCAGTAGCACCTCTGGGGGCCTGGCCACCCCCACCCAGACCCCCCACGCACACGCCCTCGCCAACCCCCACCCCCTTGCAGCAGACCCCCAGACAACCGGAGAGCCGGGCACCAAGTGTGAGAGACCCCCGCGGCCACCGCGGCCCATCCTGCTCTCCAACAGACCCTCCAGGCAAGCTACAGCACACACACACACACACACACACACACACACACACAAATATACACACACATATTTAAGCAATAAGGCCCGAGGGGGTGTGGTATATGGCCAAAATACCACGACTAAGGGCTGTTCTTAATCACGATGCAACGAGGAGTGCCTGGATACAGCCCTTAGGAGTGGTATATTGGCCATATACCACAAAGCCCTGAAATGCCTTATTGCTATTATAAACTGGTTACCAACATAATCAGAGCAGTAAAAATAAATGTTTTGTCATACCTGTGGTATACGGTCTAATATACCACCAAAAATTTAAGTTTACACACTCCCAGGAATGTCATACATGATGGATCATTAGCTTCCCAACAGAAAAGACACTAACCTTCACACATCTAGATGGCCGGGTGGGGTAGGTGTGGAGCCAGAGACAGCAAACTGTAGAACCCAGTTCCTACATATTAATATAAACATTTATTTTGGTCAGCCAAACAGCATTCAGGGCTCGACCCACCCAGTTTATAGAAACACACACATCACACATATACACTGATTTTGAAAAACATTAAGAACTCCTTCCTAATATGGAGTTACTCCCCCGCTTTTGCACTCAGAACAGCCTCAATTCGTCAGAGCATTGACTCTAAAATGTGTCAAAAGCGTTCCACAGGGATACTGACCCATGTTGACTACACTGCTTCCCACACTTGCGTCATGTTGGCTGGATGTCCTTTGGGTGGTGGACCATTCTTGAGACACACGGAAAACTGTTGAGCGTGAAAATCCCAGCAGCGTTGCAGTTCTTGACACAAACCGGTGCACCTACTACCATCCCCCGTTCAAAAGGCACTTAAATATTTTGTCTTGCCCAATCACCCCCTGAATGGTACACATACACAATCCTTGTCTCAAATGTTTTAAGGCTTAAACATCCTTCTTTAACCTGTCTCCTTCCCTTCATCTACGCTGATTGAAGTGGATTTAACAGATGACATCAATAAGGGATCGTAGCTTTCACCTGGATTAACCTGGTCAGTCTGTCATGGAAAGAGCAGGTGTTCTTAATGTTTTGTACACTCAATGTATATTTGTACACTCAATGTATATACAGTACCAGTCAAAAGTTTGGACACACCTACTCATTCAAGGGTTTTTCTTTATTTTTACTATTTTCTACATTGTAGAATAATAGTGAAGACATCACAACTATGAAATAACACATATGGAATCATGTAGTAAGCAGAAAAATATTTGTTAGATCCTTTAAAGTAGCCACCCTTTGCCTTGATGACAGCTTTGCTCACTCTTGGCATTCTCTCAACCAGCTTCATGAGGTACTCACCTTTAATGCTTTTCCAACAGTCTTGAAGGAGTTCCCACATATGCTGAGCACTTGTTGGCTGCTTTTCCTTCACTCTGCGGTCCAACTCATCCCAAACCATCTCAATTGGTTTGAGGTCGGGTGATTGTGGAGGCCAGGTCATCTGATGCAGCACTCCATCACTCTCCTTCTTGGTCAAATAGCCCTTACACAGCTTGGAGGTGTGTTTTGGGTAATTGTCCTGTTGAAAATCAAATGATAGTCCCACTAAACGCAAACCAGATGGGATGGCGTATCGCTGCAGAATGCTGTGGTAGCCATGCTGGTTAAGTGTGCCTTGAATTCTAAATAAATCACTGACAGTGTCACCAGCAAAGTACCCTCACACCATCACACCTCCTCCTCCATGCTTCACGGTAGGAACCACACATGCAGAGATCATCCATTCACGTACTCTGCGTCTCACAAAGACACGGTGGTTGGAACCAAAAATCTCAAATTTGGACTCATCAGACCAAAGGACAGATTTCCACTGGTCTAATGTACATTGCTCATGTTTCTTGGCCCAAGCAAATCTCTTATTATTATTGGTGTCCTTTGGTAGTGGTTTCTTTGCAGCAATTCGACTTGGTCTTTTACCAAATAGGGCTCTCTTCTGTATACCAACCCTACCTTTTCACTACACAACTTATTGGCTCAAACGCATTAAAGAGGAAAAGAATTCAACAAATTAACTTTTAACAAGGCACACCTGTTAATTGAAATGCATTCTAGGTGACTACCTCATGAAGCTGGTTGAGAGAATGCCAAAAGTGTGCAAAGCTGTCATCAAGGCAAAGGGTGGCTACTTTGAAGAATCTAAAATATATTTAGATTTGTTTAACACTTTTTGGGTTACTACATGATTCCATATGTGTTATTTCATAGTTTTGATGTCTTCACTATTATTCTACAATGTAGAAAATAGTACAAATAAAGAAATTACCCTGGAATAAGTAGGTGTGTTTAAACTTGACTGGTACTGTATATACACACACACATATATTTGTATTTCTTTGTCATGACATTTATTCCCAAAAATCAAAATTGTTTCTGGGCCAAAAACACTGAATATAAAGAAAGGAAAAGCCTGCAGACAGTAGATGCTACTCAGAAGTGTAACGTTCGTCTGGTGGTGTATGAATGGACCAAGGCGCAGCGGGTGATGAATACATAACTATTTATTACAAACAGACGAAACACTGACAAAACACTAGAACAAACTACAAAACAATAAACGAAGGCAACAGACCTGAAACAAACGAACTTACATATAGACGAAGGACGCAAGAACAGACTACCTAAAACGAACGAACAAACGAAACAGTCCCATGTGGATTACACAGACACAGGAACAATCACCCACAAACAAACAGTGAGAACAACCTACCTTTTTTTTTTTTTGTTTTTTTTGGGGTGGATCAGCTTAATATTGCGGAAAGAATGTTGCTTCCAATGTAATTGTCTGCATCATTTCCAATCCCCCATATTTTTTTGGGTAAATATATATATCCATACACGCATGCATACATATATACATATATACATACACATACCTATATAGACATACATACTTTTTTAAAGAATATACCTTTATTATTATTCCCCGCAACCCTACCACCGCTCCCCCAATTGGAGTAAACTAATAAACACTTCTGCTTTTACCTTCAATTTATACATCTTATACCTATTTTACAGACACAGACTACTTTATAATAGTTCTCTCTTGTTTGTTCTTAGTCCTTCCTCTATTTCTGTTGTCCATCCAATTTTATTTCCACTTGTAACTGTGCTATTTCACAAAAGCTCCGCACCTATACACATTTCACAGATCCCGTATGCCCTACATTGTTTATCTTGTTATTAGTCCCACCCTTCAGTTCCACTCAACCCTTCCCATCTATCTTCCAACATCATCCATTTCGGATTTTTATTTGCCATATATTTTTCAACTGTGCTGTGATGCTTCACAAAAGATTTGAACCTTCCTATTCTCATAGCTTCTACAGATTGTAAATTAAAAATAAACATTTTTGCTAAAATAATTATTATATTATTGATTGATTGACTATGGCTTTTCAAATCCCCCAGTATTGCTATCTGTAGCGTTAGTTCTAGGCAAATGTTGCAATTCTTCAGCCATTCCTGGACCTGTGACCAAAAACGAGCTACATATGGACAATACCAAAATAAATGATCTAATGACTCTGCCTCCTCACAACAGAATCTGCAGAGCTGGGAAGATTGTATACCCCATATATATAACATTCTATTAGTTGCAAGAATTTTGTACAGTAATTTAAATTGAAAAATTCGAAGTTTTGAATCCGGCGTTGTTTTGCGTATCAATTCATAAACCATGTGCCATGGAATGGGTACATCGAAAATCTCTTCCCAACTATTTTGCAATTTATATGGCACAGCTGTCAGTTTTTTGGTCCTTAAATGAAATTGGTATATGTTTTTATTTATCGCACTTTTCTTTAACCATTTATGTTCTTTAATACAGGGCCGACATACAAGTTCCTTACTTTTTTCCCCTTCTACTTGCCTCTTCCATTTTTGTGGTAATGCTGCAATTAATTGGTTGTAATTTTGGGTAGAGCAGACATTTCCATATGTCTGTGTTAGCTGCATGTGTGACATAACTCCACCAGTCCTATTTATGATATCATTCACAAAAATTATACCTTTTTTAAACATTTCTTCGATAAATACAGTTTTTTTATCAATTACTATATTTGAATTTAACCACAATATTTGTTGTACTATTTGTTCCGTCCTTTCAGGTGGATTAAACTGAAATTGCAACCAACTTTCTAAGGCTTGTTTAAAAAATAAGGATATTTTGGAGATTATTTCCTTTTCAAACAACCGAAAGTGAGCAGGTGTAATCTGAATAAAGGGAAAAAGGCCCTTCTTGAACATAGGATGAGACATTCGTACCAATTTACTAGAGAACCAGTTTGGATTTAAGTATAACTTTTGTATGACTGATGCCTTTAGTGAGAGGTCTAATGCTTTAATATTTAATAATTTCTGCCCTCCGAATTCATATTCGTTATATAAATAGGCCCTTTTAATTTTATCTGGCTTGCCGTTCCAAATAAAATGGAATATTTTTTGTTCATATAATTTAAAAAGCAGGTCACTAGGTGTAGGCAAAACCATAAGCAAATAGGTAAACTGTGATATGACTAAAGAGTTAATCAGGGTGATTTTTCCACAAATAGACAAGTATTTTCCTTTCCATGGTAGCAAGATCTTATCTATTTTTGCTAACTTTCTATAAAAATTTATTGGAGTGAGATCATTTCTTTCTTTTGGGATTTTTATACCGAGTATGTCCACATCTCCGTCAGACCATTTAATTGGTAAACTACATGGCAATATAAAATGTGTATTTTTTAGTGATCCAATACGTAATATGGTACATTTATCATAATTTGGTTTTAATCCAGAGAGGATAGCAAAGGTATCTAGATCCTCTATGAGGCCGTGGAGAGACTCTAGTTGTGGTTTTAAAAGAAAACATGAATCATCAGCGTACAATGACACCTTAGTTTTTAAGCCACGGATTTCTAATCCATTAATATTAATGTTTGATCTAATTTTAACAGCTAACATTTCGATGGCAATAATAAATAGATATGCCGATAGTGGACAACCTTGTTTTACTCCTCTAGATAGTTTAAAACTTTCTGAGATGTAGCCATTATTTACTATTTTACACCTAGGGTTACTATACATAATTTTAACCCATTTTATAAGAGATTCCCCAAAATTGAAATATTCTAGGCATTTATATATAAACTCCAGTCGTACTTTATCAAAAGCCTTTTCAAAATCAGCTATGAAAACCAGACCTGGTGTCCCCGATATTTCATAGTGTTCTATTGTTTCCAGTACTTGCCTTATATTATCTCCAATGTATCGTCCATGTAAAAAACCTGTCTGATTAGGATGAATAATATGACTAAACTTTTTTTATTCTATGCGCCAAGCATTTTGCTAGGATTTTTGCATCACAACACTGAAGTGTAAGAGGTCTCCAATTTTTTAATTGGACTGGATCTTTATATATACCACTTGGGTCCTGTTTCAGTAATAACGATATCAGACCTTCTTGTTGCGTGTCTGATAATCTACCATTTATATAGGAGTGGTTAAAACAAGCTAATAATGGTCCTTTGAGTATATCAAAAAAAGTTTTGTATACTTCCACTGGTATGCCATCCAGCCCTGGAGTTTTCCCATCCTTAAAGGCCCCAATTGCATCAAGCAGTTCCTCCTCTGTAATTTGGCCTTCACATGAGTCTTTCTGTACAGATGTTAATTTTACATTATTAATAGGAAAAAAATCCATACAATTAGTTTCAGTTAGTGGAGATGGAGGAGCCTGAAACGAAAACATATTCTTAAAGTACTTTACTTCCTCTTTCAAAATATCATTTGGTGAATCATGCGTGACTCCATCATTTGTAACAAGTTTTAATACATTTTTTTTGGTAGCATTTCTATATTGAAGATTGAAAAAGAATTTGGTGCATTTTTCCCCATATTCCATCCAGTTCGCTTTATTTTTATAATATATTACACTGGATCTTTCTTGAATAAGTTCCTCCATTTCTTTTTGTTTTTCCTCTAACTTATTCTGTGCCTCTATGGTACCGTTTTTATTGCTATCTAACTGTACTGTTAGTCCTTCAATTTCCTTTGTTAATATGGACTCTTTTGATCTAAATTCCCTTTGTTTTATAGATGAGTACTGAATTGCATGGCCTCTAAAGGCACACTTAAAAGTGTCCCATACAATAAGGGGATCTGCTGTACCTATGTTATGTCTGAACAAGTCAGTTATAAAATCTTCTGTCCTAGTTCTAAACAATTTATCATCTAGTAGACTTTGATTAAATTTCCAATATCCTCGCCCACGTGGAAATTCTGTAAGAGAAATATATATGCCAATTATGTGATGATCCGACCGCATTCTGTCCCCTATCAACACTTTTTTAACTTTTGGTGCCAGAGAGAATGGTATAAGAAAGTAGTCAAGACGACTAGCTTGATTCAGCCTCCGCCATGTATATCTCACTAAATCAGGGTATTTAAGTCTCCATATATCCACTAATTCCAATATATCCATGACATTCATGATTTCCTTAAGTGCCTGAGGGTGATAGTTTGTAGTGTGATTTCCTTTCCGGTCTATAGAGGTATTTAAGACCGTATTAAAATCTCCCACTATAATAATAGAGTCTAGTGTTGCTTGTAGAGTTGATAAATTCTTATATATATTTTCAAAGAAGCTTGGATCATCATTATTCGGACCGTATAGGTTAACAAGCCATATTTGTTTATTGTCCAAAAACATATTTAAAATAATCCATCTACCTTGAGGATCTGTTTGGACAATTTGCACATTTGGATCAAAATTATTGTTAATTAAAACCATCACCCCTTTTGAATTTCTTTGCCCATGGGAGAAATATATTTTGCCCCCCCAGTTCTTTTTCCACAAAACTTCATCTAAAACTGTTGAATGGGTTTCCTGTAAACAATAGATATTATAATCCTTCTCTTTTAGCCAGGTAAATACTGATCGTCTTTTCTTATTATCTGCTAAGCCATTACAATTGTAACTGGCTATACTTATTTCACCACTTACCATAATGAGACACACCTTTCATTCTTTTAATCAGAATATATTTTTGTAAACGTACTATTAAAAAGTAACATAATGATTGAGTGTCTATATAGTTGTACCATGATATTTGCATTTCTACTAAGTAAACCTCCAATTGGTCCCTACTATTCCACCCGCTAAAAGGCCTCATCTCGAGATGGCTTGTCATCCCAATGCCCGGTAGACCACCCTCGACCCCCTGTATCCCATAGCCCTGAACCGACTGGGATCCATTCTTTGAAAAGAGCATACAGTGCCATTTACCGAATTGAAGAAGATCAATTACCATATGCATTTCCATTGCCCTCACCTCGATTTGTATTATATATATCTGTGGATCATCCTCTATTGTCCCTAACATCTTTTACTTCTTCCTTCGCAACAGTTGTGGGATACACACATACACCCACACACACTCAGCCCTTACCCCCACACAACCATAAGCTCACTTTCTCAACAATTGCACCATCCCAGAGCCCAACTCAAGATGGGTCATGATTTACAAATGCACTTGCAGTTGCAGCTGCATGAGAAGGCCTGCAAGGCCGCACAAAAAATTAGCAAAAATTGAGAGATTTATTTACCATTGTCATATCCTAGATAATGGAGGTCAAATGTACACCTTATTCCTGAAACACCCACAATACGGCCACCCGTCATGACCATGTCCCCACGCATCTCCATGCAGTCCGACTTTGATTTTGTGCCGCCAGGGCCACAATAATATACCCCCTCTCTGAATGTCCGAGTGTGACCCCCTCCCCATGGGTTACTGCAGCTAGTGTTGCCAGCACTGCCACTGGCTGGGTGGGGGCACCCCACCGGAATCCCCACCGGCTAGGTACAAGGTCGTCAAGGTTCTCATTAGCAGCTTTGAGAATTTCCTTGTATATTATGCTCTCCCTTTATGGGGCTTTGGCTTTGCAGGACCAACCCTGCCAAGCAGGCTCAGAATCTTGAGGGGGCAGTGCTGCTCTTGGTCTCTGACCTCATTTTAGCTGCATACAGACCGCTTACAGCGGGCACATAAAACAGTTAGGGACTTCTCCTTAGTATCTGGGTCATTCAGGTGGGTGTCTAGGGTATAGTGCCATGGACCGTACCATTAAAATAGGATAATAAATAATTAGATATAATTTATAAAAAAATAAATAAAAAATGTAGTTCTCCATGATAGGACAATAAATAAATAAGACGTATAATTCATTATAAAAGTATATCCATCATCTGAACAACATTGAAAGCCCTCTCATACCCGGCTCACAGCAATACATTGGCTCTGGGATATGCAACCATTTCATTACTCACTCACTCAACTTTCCAAACATAACAAATAAAATAAAAAATAAACACAAACCATACCATCCACACATACTGTGCCTTCTGTTTACTTAGTTTTTATCTTCACTATGTTGAATTAGTGCTTGTGTGTTCAATTAGTTATATGTGAAGATTTATAGAAAAGCTATATTTTTTATTGTATTGTTACAATCAGTAACCGGGCTTGAATTGTGTTTATTTCCCTCGTCTATGAGAACTTTGTAATTTTTAAAATAACCATGGAGTAGTCTTTGTGTCTCTGAACAACTGGTTATCAATATATAGTTTATCAACGACGAGAGCTACTCGTTTCGCTTTTAATCTATTTTCTTTGAAAATTGGATACAGAACTTTGCGCCGTTCTGCAATTTCCTTCGGAAACTGATCATTCATGCCAATTTTGGTCCCAGCAAGTCTTTTACCCAGGCTTTTAACCATTATTTTATCTTTAAATGAAGCAAATTTGGCAACGATTGGGCGTTCGTACCTCTGCCCTCTCTGTCCGAAGCGGTGAACGCGTTCAAGTTGGATTTTGTCGATAACTTCGCGTGGAATCTGAAGCGCTGTAAGGAGGAACTCTCTAACTATAGATTCAGGAACTTCTCCTTCTTTTTCTTGGATACCTGTAAGTACCAAATTCTCTCTCATGGATCTAGTTTGTATGTCCAGTAAGGTTTCTTTCAGAACGGTGTTCTCCTTTTTAATTCCATTCATTTCGGTTTCAATCTTATTGACTGTCCCTTTTAGCGCGTGTGTTTGCTTCTCCAATGTCGCAGCTTTTTCATCACTCATCTCTAGGCTTGCCTTCAACTCTTTTATATCCTTACTAACTAATTCAAGTATACCCAGTTTGTCATTTATTGATTTTAACAGATCGGTTTCGACCTTTACCATTCCCGGTGGTGAGAATATTAAATCATCAGTGTCTGTAGAAGAGTCACGTTTTCGTTTTGTAATCGGTTCCCCTGTCTTACTCTCCGTCATGTTTGGTTGTTGCCTGTTTTCGTAATATTTGTCGATAAATGTCTCTAGTTTTAGGATTTGTTTTGTGTTATTGTCCAGATTGAAGGTTATCACTCACCAGATTAAGTAGTGCTAATATTTTAGTCTAATTTAGCAGATATTTCGAATATTATGTTTTATCTTGAGGTGCTCTACATAAATCCCTTCAGTCCGCCATTACCCTTACGTTACCTTTACGTCATACGTCAGCGGAAAGTCTTCAAAACAACCTACCTTAATATGACTCTCAATCAGAGGAAACGTCAAACACCTGCCTCTAATTGAGAGCCATACCAGGCAACCCAAAACCAACATAGAAACAGAAAACATAGACTGCCCACCCAAAACTCACGCCCTGACCAATAAACACATACCAAACAACAGAAAACAGGCCAGGAACGTGACAGAACCCCCCCCCTCAAGGTGCGAACTCCGGGCGCACCCCTACAACTCAAGGGGAGGGTCTGGGTGGGCATCTGTCCGCGGTGGCGGCTCCGGCGGTGGACGAGGACACCACTCCACCACTGTCTTTGTCCCCCTCCTTAGCGTCCTTTGAGTGGCGACCCTCGCCCCCGACCATGGTCCAGGAACCTTCACTAAGGCCCCTCCTACATAGAGGAGACAGCTCAGGACAGAGAGGTAGCTCAGGACAGAGAGGTAGCTCAGGACAGAGAGGTAGCTCAGGACAGAGAGGTAGCTCAGGACAGAGAGGTAGCTTAGGACAGAGGGACAACTCTGTACTAATGGCAGCTCCGGACTGAGTGGCAGCTCCGGACTGAGTGGCAGCTCCGGACTGAGTGGCAGCTCATGACTGAGTGGCAGCTCATGGCAGCTCATGACTGTAGGGCAGCTCATGACTGTAGGGCAGCTCATGACTGGAGGGCAGCTCATGACTGGAGGGCAGCTCATGACTGGAGGGCAGCTCATGACTGGAGGGCAGCTCATGACTGGAGGGCAGCTCATGACTGTAGGGCAGCTCATGACTGTAGGGCAGCTCATGACTGTAGGGCAGCTCTGGCAGCTCCTGACTGGCTGGCGGCTCTGGCAGCTCCTGACTGGCTGGCGGCTCTGGCAGCTCCTGACTGGCTGGCGGCTCTGGCAGCTCCTGACTGGCTGGCGGCTCTGGCAGCTCCTGACTGGCTGGCGGCTCTGGCAGCTCCTGACTGGCTGGCGGCTCTGGCAGCTCCTGACTGGCTGGCGGCTCTGGCAGCTCCTGACTGGCTGGCGGCTCTGGCAGCTCCTGACTGACGGACGGCTCTAGCGGCTCCTGACTGACGGACGGCTCTAATGGCTCGGGGCAGACGGGCGGCTCTAATGGCTCGTGGCAGACGGATGGCTCAGAAGGCGCTGGGCAGACGGATGGCTCAGAAGGCGCTGGGCAGACGGATGGCTCAGAAGGCGCTGGGCAGACGGATGGCTCCGAAGGCACTGGGCAGACGGATGGCTCCGAAGGCGCTGGGCAGACGGATGGCTCAGACGGCGCTGGGCAGACAGATGGCTCAGACGGTGCTGGGCAGACAGATGGCTCAGACGGTGCTGGGCAGACGAGCAGTGCAGGCGGCGTTGGGCAGACAGCCGACTCTGACCTGCTGAGGCGCACAGTAGGCCTGGTGCGTGGTGCCGGAACTGATGGTACCGGACTGGAGACACGCACCTCAAGGCTAGTGCGGGGAGCAGGAACAGGGCACACTGGACTCTCGATGCGCACTATAGGACTGGTGCGTGGTACCGGAACTGGAGGTACCGGGCTGAGGGCACGCACCTCAGGGCGAGTGCGGGGAGAAGGAACAGTGCGTACAGGGCTCTGAGGACGCACATGAGGCTTGGTGTGTGGTGCAGGCACTGGTGGTACTGAGCTGGGGCGGGAAGGTGGCGCCGGATATACCGGACCGTGTAGGCGTACTGGCTCCCTTGAGCACTGAACCTGCCCAACCTTACCTGGTTGTATGCTCCCCGTCGCCTGACCAGTGCGGGGAGGTGGAATAACCCGCACCGGGCTATGTAGGCGAACCGGGGACACCATACGTAAGGCTGGTGCCATGTAAGCCGGCCCGAGGAGACGTACTGGTGGCCAGATATGTAGGGCCGGCTTCATGACATTTGGCTCAATGCCCAATCTAGCCCTACCAGTGCGGGGAGGTGGAATAACCCGCACCGGGCTATGAACACATACAGGAGACACCGTGCGCTCTACTGCGTAACACGGTGTCTGCCCGTACTCCCGCTCTCCACGGTTAGCCTGGGAAGTGGGCGCAGGTCTCCTACCTGCCCTCGGCCCACTACCTCTTAGCCCCCCCCCCCAAGAAATTTTTGGGTAGTACTCACGGGCTTTTCGGGCTTCCGTGCTAGACGCGTCCCCTCATAACGCCGGTTCCTCTCTCCGGTTTCCTCCGCTCTCCGAGCTGCCTCCAGCTGTTCCCATGGGAGGCGATCCTTTCCAGCCAGGATCTCCTCCCATGTGTAGCAACCCTTACCGTCCAAAACATCCTCCCATGTCCATTCCTCCTTCTTGCGCTGTCGTTGCTGTCCGTTAACCCGCTGCTTGATCTGGGTTTGGTGGGTGATTCTGTAACGTTCGTCTGGTGGTGTATGAATGGACCAAGGCGCAGCGGGTGATGAATACATAACTATTTATTACAAACAGACGAAACACTGACAAAACACTAGAACAAACTACAAAACAATAAACGAAGGCAACAGACCTGAAACAAACGAACTTACATATAGACGAAGGACGCAAGAACAGACTACCTAAAACGAACGAACAAACGAAACAGTCCCATGTGGATTACACAGACACAGGAACAATCACCCACAAACAAACAGTGAGAACAACCTACCTTAATATGACTCTCAATCAGAGGAAACGTCAAACACCTGCCTCTAATTGAGAGCCATACCAGGCAACCCAAAACCAACATAGAAACAGAAAACATAGACTGCCCACCCAAAACTCACGCCCTGACCAATAAACACATACCAAACAACAGAAAACAGGTCAGGAACGTGACAAGAAGTGCTTTATTCCTGCACTTCAACCAATTACTTTTTGGCAGTAATATATGGAACACCGTTTTGGTTGTACCATGTCAATAAGGTAAACATCAAATATGGAGACAGGTATGACCTGATTAGCGTTCAATAGTTAAAGCCTTGGTGAGACGTTACTGGTTAACTTTAGCACAATCACTGACGGCTGCGATAACAAACAACATGTGACCGAGGCTAACTGCATCACAGTCAACAACCATTGAAAATAGCCTCCATCAGATGTTGTTGGGTTAACTCTGTCATGTGACATGCCAGGAGGAAGAAGGACACGGTTGAGAGTCAACCCACCTGGGTGGATGATACGCGCATCGACGCCGACGACATCGTGGACAAGATTATCCAGAGCCAGAACTTTGCCGATGTCAGCAGCCATGAAGAAGGTAAGGGTAGGAAGAAGGTTGTGTTGATGGAACAGTGAGCATGACCACACAATGATAACATTTTGCTTCTCTCTCTCATCTCCTCACTGTTTTCTCCTCTACCTATTCTCTCCCTCTCTTTTTTGTCTTTCATTCTTGCTTCCATACACAGACAGCAACCTCAGATTGTTTGTCAGCAAAGATGGGACTACAGCCCTAAGTGGGTTACAACTGGGGAACAAGTGAGTTTGTGCATGCCAGAATGTCTGTGTACAGTATGTTATTGCATGATCAAAAACAGAATTTATTATGGTAGTAAAATAAAGAAATTAATCCCTTCCTCTTCTTCTGTGTTTGCTGTAGGGTGACTGCTGGCGTCTTTGAGCCAGTGGTGATCGAGAGTCACTAGCGATGAGTGTGTGTGTGTTCACACAAATGCACATACGCCTGTCTTTTGAGTTACACCACTTCAACAAACACCACTAAACAACATATGTAACCCTTTAATGAGATATTTACGGTGATGGTGGTGGGAGGTGTAATTTATGAATAATCCATTCATGTAGAAAAGTTGTTATATTCATGCTTTCATCTGGGGGAGCATAGGTGTAAAGTGTGCAAACTACTTGATAGAGAGAGAAATGGGAAACGATTGCACCGTGGGAGTTGTAGTGAAACACTGAAAATCAGGAAAAAGCTAGCCACACAGGTTGCGTTGGAGGCAAATGTGGCTGCCTCAAAAAGTTGGAATGTTATGATTTACCCTGTGTGTATCATTTTTGAACAATGTGTACTACACTGGGTTATGTTTGTGTATGATAATGGTTGGGGATACATTTAGTTATTCAAATAACAAATATAAATTCAAATGAGGGGAGATTGATAAAGTAAAGAAAGACTTGGTTACAAACTACTAAATAGAGAGATTGAACAGGCCATTTGAACTAGGCTTGAATGGGTGGTTTTCAATGTGAAATGTTCTATATTTGATGACCCCTTGCAATCCCCCGATTTCAGAAACCGTACCAGACCTGGGGTCAAAGTTACGGTATAGCCCAAAGAACCCATGTTATAGAATTATATAGATATATACATTATAGAATATATTATAAGTTACAGAATGTTTTAGAATATAGGCTTATATGTAATATGATCATAGATCATGTTGAAATACGGACCTCAGAAAGAGAAAGGCGTGTTCATATGGCTGGCCATATGCAACTGTACATACTGCATGGTCAATGATTAATCGATT
This sequence comes from Salvelinus namaycush, assembly GCF_016432855.1. Classification (NCBI taxonomy): domain Eukaryota; kingdom Metazoa; phylum Chordata; class Actinopteri; order Salmoniformes; family Salmonidae; genus Salvelinus; species Salvelinus namaycush. The sequence continues at coordinate 17,045,883 of NC_052337.1, read as the reverse complement.
ACTCTAGTCTAGGTAAATGCAGGCAGGATTAGTAATCGATTACTGTAGTCTAGGTAAATACAGGCAGGATTGGTAATCGTTTACTGTAGTCTAGGTAAATGCAGGCCGGATTGGTAATCAATTACTGTAGTATAGGTAAATGCAGGCAGGATAGGTAATCGATTACTGTAGTCTAGATAAATGCAGACAGGATAAGTAATCGATTACTGTAGTCTAGGTAAATACAGGCAGGATTAGTAATCGATTACTGTAGTCTAGGTAAATACAGGCAGGATTGGTAATCGTTTACTGTAGTCTAGGTAAATGCAGGCCGGATTGGTAATCAATTACTGTAGTATAGGTAAATGCAGGCAGGATAGGTAATCGATTACTGTAGTCTAGAAAAATGCAGGCAGGATTGGTAATCAAATACTGGAGTCTAGGTAAATGCAGACAGGATTGGTAATCGATTACTGTAGTCTAGATAAATGCAGGCAGGATTGGTAATCAAATACTGGAGTCTTGGTAAATGCAGGCAGGATTGGTAATCGATTACTGTAGTCTAGATAAATGCAGGCAGGATTGGTAATCGAATATTGGAGTCTAGGTAAATGCAGGCAGGATTGGTAATCGATTACTGTAGTCTAGATAAATGCAGGCAGGATTGGTAATCGAATATTGGAGTCTAGGTAAATGCAGGCAGGATTGGTAATCGATTACTGTAGTCTAGATAAATGCAGGCAGGATTGGTAATCGAATATTGGAGTCTAGGTAAATGCAGGCAGGATTGGTAATCGATTACTGTAGTCTAAGCCCTTGGTCCTCCCCTCCCCTGGGTCTTGTACATAGTCTTCTTTACATCCGTAATGTGAGACACTATCCTCATGCTCACCAGCTGGCTTGGTGACTATACCGTAAGTGGAAAAGTTGGAAAATCAGAGGGGGACATTTCTGTCTTTGTTGACAGTCTTCTGTCTGTCTGTCTGTCTCAGTAGTTTTGTCCCTTGACTGTTGCTCATTTGTCCTGTATGTCAGACCCAATTATTTTTGTGTCACCATGCCCATGACATCCCTCCCTGTTGTCAAGGACTGGAGTTGTCAATTAAACTAAGTTACTAGGTTTCTGGGAGAAAAGTTTTATATTCTTGATCTGCTAGAAAGCCTTTTTGGATTTGTGTTCTCAACAAATCAATGCTTACAGTGAGACTCAAAAGGAAATTCGACTGCATATTATTTCAAATATGCTTTCTCAATGCAAGCCTGGTCACTGATTTTTATTGAGTGGGGGCCCTTAAATGGTTTGGTTACTGAAGTGGGTTACTAAAGTTGGCTGGCTAACTTAGTAATCCTTCTTTGTGAAATACCTTCTATGTGGGCTTGGCTACAACTGTCCAACTGTTGCCCTTCCACTAAGCCTCAATATCACCAGTCGTTATCAAGCGTAATGAACTTACAATTGAATAAGGGCTCTAATGATACAACTGACAGTGGTATCTGGTCATCTTCATTTAATTGAACAAGCTATTCTATTTGCTGGGGAGAAATGTAATTTTATTTCTGTCGCCCCCGGATTTTGATCCCGTTAGAAGAACATTGCATTGTGGGTATGGTGTAGTCAGAGCCAATCAGAGCTAACAATGGAGGATTTTGAGTAGAAACTCCCCTCTCATCCCCAAATGACAATGGCCTCTTGTATGTGTGTTTGTGCCTGTGCATATCTTTTTTAGGGAGGGAGTGGAAACGAGGAAATGTCCGTGTGTGTGTGTGTACTTCCGCGCATTGTCTGTGCGTGTGCAAGCTGAAGAGCTTGGCACTCACCTGTCTCAAGGTTCTTGACCCCTGAGGAACGTTTCAGTTGATCTGAAAGCCCTCAGCAGGGAAACGGACCTAATGCGCGCGCCTTAGCCTGTAATATCGCCCTTAGTCTGTTCATTTGAAATGTCTTTCAAAGGAAAAGTGCAATATGGGCTTTCATCTACACACCTGTAGCTTCAACATAGCTTCCTAACAAGGATGTTTTTTTTTACAACAGACATAAGGTGTCCCAAATGGCACCTTATTCCCTACATAGTGGACTACTTTTGAAGAGAGCCCTGTATAGAGAATACAGTGATATTTGGGACACAGACATTCACAGCATACTGAGAGTTGACATTCAGAGGCACAAAGAGAAAAATGTCTCCTGACTGGCCCTTTAAAAAGAAAATTGGGCTGTGTGTGCTGTTGCAATGTGCTTTTTTGTGTGTATTTCACTCTCCACCTTGCGTCATTGTCATTGTAGATGCTGTGTGCATACTGTGTGTGGAAAAAAAGGAAACAATGAATGCATAACCTTTAACTTCACTGACGTGCGTACACATGCATGGGGAAATGTTGACAGGTCTTCTTAGCTTTATTTGTATGTGTCAAGCTGATATGGACCATTCAACTGTATTTCATTAACTTTGATTATACAAGCCCTCTGTAACACAGTGAATCTGTATTTTAGCGTGAGCTTCTTTTACAACGAAACCAATTGATTTCTTTCACTTGGCGTCTTTCATTACGTTACACTGTCTATCTCGTAGTAGTGTAGTCCCAAGCATTTTTATTAATGATAATGGTTATAATAGCAAACACTTGATTAATATTTTACTTGTTTTAATTTTTACCAGCTGGCTGGTTTATTTGTTCTATGCAGCAGAGATGTATTGGTAAACCTGTACCTGTGCTCTACTTTGAAACATTGAAAAATCAAGTATACAAAAAAAATGATACACTAAAGAGTTGTAATAATTGGTTATTTCTGATTCCCCTGCTACTGTTTTTACAAGAGGGCTCATTGTATATTTCTTGAATTGTTTGGGTTCTGTTTTCCTACATTCTTGACTATTTGTAACCTGTGATTTTTCTAACAAACGAGTTGAACCAATATGCTAACATGAGGTTCCGCTGTCATGAATGGAACGCTAAGGATTTTCTGCTGCATATTTGAAATATGAATTAATCAACACATCACTATGGAGGGTGAGGTTTCTCTGATGCAACACATCATCAGATATTTGTCATCGCTTTTCAGCCACTATATCACCTACATTTTGTGGGTTGAAGAACTTGGTAGGTAAGAGGATGGCAGTCAATAGACAGATTGCTCTCTGAAAGACCGAGTACTGTAAATCAATTTCATTGTTCAATCAGAGATTAAAAAATCAATAATTTCTTTGAATATCATCATTTGCAAACTCACATGGACCTTTCCTAAGGCTAATCAGCTCAGTAGGTAGGGGAACCAGAATTGAATGGGGACCAGATATACCATTCCTCCGTCTGAAACCTTGGCCGGTATGATATTCATGATAACAGCACTTAGGTCTGGACAACTAACTTGACATAACATTTTATCTATTTCAATTATTTATCCTCTATTTCTTTTATTTTTTTCATCTTTGTAAAGGGATTTTAAAACTATGCACACGAGTCCAAGACTCTCCGAGAGGTCCACCCAAACTCATGACCTTAAGAATTATAATATTAATAATAAGAGATTTATATGATTAAAAAAATCAACAGTTAATGAATTTATATCAATAGACGACTATTGAAATTACTATTTTTCTGATTTTCCAGAATTATTTAGACATTATACACACAGGTATTGCTCCAAAGTTCTCATCTTTTTTTCACCTAAAATGCATTTATTCTATCACATTCAACTCACATGTGGAGAGACACTGTGACATGATGAATTGGAACTATATCTGTACACACATTGTAATGTTTCCTTTTCAAGATGGTAAATGTCTATTTGAACAATGTAAATGTCATATTTTGGGGAAATAAAGCCGTTGTTGGGTATCTAAAAAAACTTGTTGGCTGATTTATTACACATTCATAATACAATGTACCTCTCAATTTCATATAGGAGGCCATACAGTAACTCCATAATGATCATGCTGTTACTTTGACTCCATCTGGTAGTGGAATTATGTCTGATTTACAAGTATACAGTATCTCCAAGACACAACAATCACTTACATGTGATTAAGCAATGAATCATCTAGCTGGTACCACTATCATTCACATTTACCAAGGAACATGTTGCAATAGTAATTTCAACTAAACTTCCGGAGGACCTATAATCCTTTCACTCCCTCCTCTCTACCTTCTGTTCAAATCAAATCACATTTTATTTGTCAAATACACATGGTTAGCAGATGTTAATGCGAGTGTAGCGAAATGCTTGTGCTTCTAGTTCCGACAATGCAGTAATAACCAACGAGTAATCTAACCTAACAATTCCACAACTACTACCTTATACACACAAGTGTAAAGGGATAAAGAATATGTACATAAAGATATATGAATGAGTGATGGTACAGAACGGCATAGGCAAGATGCAGTAGATGGTATAGAGTACAGTATATACATATGAGATGAGTAATGTAGGGTATATAAACATAAAGTGGCATAGTTTAAAGTGGCTAGTGATACATGTATTACATAAAGATGGCAAGATGCAGTAGATGATATAGAGTACAGTATATACATATACATATGAGATGAGTAATGTAGGGTATGTAAACATTATATTAAGTGGCATTGTTTAAAGTGGCTAGTGATACATTTTTACATACATTTCCATCAATTCCCATTATTAAAGTGGCTAGAATTGAGTCAGTATGTTGGCAGCGGCCACTAAATGTTAGTGGTGGCTGTTTAACAGTCTGATGGCCTTGAGATAGAAGCTGTTTTTCAGTCTCTCGGTCCCTGCTTTGATGCACCTGTACTGACCTCGCCTTCTGGATGATAGCGGACAGGCAGTGGCTCGGGTGGTTGTTGTCCTTGATGATCTTTATGGCCTTCCTGTGACATCGGGTGGTGTAGGTGTCCTGGAGGGCAGGTAGTTTGCCCCCGGTGATGCGTTGTGCAGACCTCACTACCCTCTGGAGAGCCTTATGGTTGTGGGCGGAGCAGTTGCCGTACCAGGCGGTGATACAGCCCGACAGGATGCTCTCGATTGTGCATCTGTAGAAGTTTGTGAGTGCTTTTGGTGAAAAGCCGAATTTCTTCAGCCTTCTGAGGTTGAAGAGGCGCTGCTGCGCCTTCTTCACAACGCTGTCTGTGTGGGTGGACCAATTCAGTTTGTCCGTGATGTGTACACCGAGGAACTTAAAACTTATTACCCTCTCCACTACTGTCCCGTCGATGTGGATAGGGGGGTGCTCCCTCTGCTGTTTCCAGAAGTCCACAATCATCTCCTTTGTTTTGCTGACGTTGAGTGTGAGGTTATTTTTCTGACACCACACTCCGAGGGCCCTCACCTCCTCCCTGTAGGCCGTCTCGTCGTTGTTGGTAATCAAGCCTACCACTGTAGTGTCGTCCGCAAACTTGATGATTGAGTTGGAGGCGTGCATGGCCACGCAGTCGTGGGTGAACAGGGAGTACAGGGCTCAGAACGCACCCTTGTGGGGCCCCAGTGTTGAGGATCAGCGGGGTGGAGATGTTGTTACCTACCCTCACCACCTGGGGGCAGCCCGTCAGGAAGTCCAGTACCCAGTTGCACAGGGCGGGGTCGAGACCCAGGGTCTCGAGCTTGATGACGAGTTTTGGAGGGTACTATGGTGTTAAATGCTGAGCTGTAGTCGATGAACAGCATTCTCACATAGGTATTCCTCTTGTCCAGATGGGTTAGGGCAGTGTGCAGTGTGGTTGCGATTGCGTCGTCTGTGGACCTATTGGGTCGGTAAGCAAATTGGAGTGGGTCTAGGGTGTCAGGTAGGGTGGAGGTGATATGGTCCTTGACTAGTCTCTCAAAGCACTTCATGATGACGGAAGTGAGTGCTACGGGGTGGTAGTCGTTTAGCTCAGTTACCTTAGCTTTCTTGGGAACAGGAACAATGGTGGCCCTCTTGAAGCATGTGGGAACAACACCACGTCTCGTTAATCATAAGGCATACCCCCCCGCCCCTCTTCTTACCAGAAAGATGTTTGTTTCTGTCGGCACGATGCGTGAAGAAACCAGCTGGCTGCACCGACTCCGTTAGCGTCTCTCGAGTGAGCCATGTTTCCGTGAAGCAAAGAACGTTACAGTCTCTGATGTCTCTCTGGAATGTTACCCTTGCTCGGATTTCATCAACCTTGTTGTCAAGAGACTGGACATTGGCGAGTAGTATGCTAGGGAGTGGAGCGCGATGTGCCCGTCTCTGAAGCCTGACCAGAAGACCGCTTCGTTTGCCCCTTTTACGGCGTCGTTGTTCAGGGTCGCCGGCTGGGATCCGATCCATTGTACTGGGTGGAAGGCAAAACACAGGATCCGCTTCGGGAGAGTCATATTCCTGGTCGTAATGATAGTGAGTTGACGTTGCTCTTATATTCAGTAGTTCCTCCCGACTGTATGTAATGAAACCTAAGATTACCTGGGGTACCAATGTAAGAAATAACACGTAAAAAAAACTAAATACTGCATAGTTTCCTAGGAACGCGAAGCGAGGCGGCCATCTCTGGCGGCCATCTCTGTCGGTTCCTCTGTATCCGCTGCTAAAGACACTTTCTATCACTCTAAATGTCAAGCTTCTCCCTCTAACCCTAGGAATCTCTTTTCCACCTCCTTCCTCCTTAATCCTCCACATATTCTTACTACTGGTGCCCCCCAGGGCTAGGTTCTAGGCCCTCTCCTCTTCTCTCTAAATACCAAGTCACTTGGCTCCGACATATTCTCACATGGTGTCTCCTATCATTGGTATGCGGATGACACTCAAATACTTTTCTCCATCCCCCTTCTGACACCCAGGTGGCGACACGCATCTCTGCGTGCCTGACAGATATCTCCGCTTGGTTGTCGGCCCACCACCTCAAGCTCAACCTCGACAAGACGGAGCTGCTCTTACTCCCGGGGAAGACCTGCCCGCTCTAAGACCTCTCCATCACAGTTGACTCCACGGTGTCCCCTCCCAGTGTGCAAATAACCTTGGTGTGATCCTGGACCCTGTCGTTCTCTGCAAATATCAAAGCAGTGACTCGCTCCTGCAGGTACATACTCTACAACATCCGTAGAGTACGACCCTACCTCACACAGGAAGCGGCGCAGGTCCTAATCCATGCGCTTGTAATTTCCCATCTGGGTTACGGCAACTCGCTGTTGGCTGGGCTCTTCACTTGTGCCATCGAACCCCTGCAATTTATCGAGAACGTTGCAGCCCACCTGGTGTTCAGCCTTTCCAAGTTCTCCCATGTCATCCCGCTCATCCGCACACTCCACTGGCTTCCAGTCGAAGCTTGCATCCACTACAAGACCATGGTACTTGCCTACGGAGCAGCAAGAGCAACTGCCCCTCATTACCTCCAGGCTATGCTCAAACCCTACACCTCAACCTGAGTACTCTGTCCTGCTACCTCTTGGCCCTCCCACCCCTATGGAAGGACAGCCCCCACTCAGCCCAGTCAAAGCACTTCGCTGTCCTGGCACCACAATGGTGGAATCAGTTCCCCCTTAAGCTAGGACAGCAGAGTCCCAGCCCATCTTCTAAAAACATCTGAAACCCTACTTCTTCAAAGAGTATCTTAAATAATCCCACAGCAACCCCCCTCGCACCCCCTCCTCACCCCACCCCCATTTTTTTTAAGCAGAACATTTTTATTTTGTGAACTAACACTCGCACTTGACTGTTTTCCCTCTTACTTGCTCAATTTGCTGATAGCTACGTTGAGGAAACATTTACTTACCATGACTGTGATATCTGGGTTGTCCCACCTAGCTATCTTATTTTTAATTTTTTTACCAGTTTTTCTCCCCAATTTCATGGTATCCAATTGATAGTTACAGTCTCGTCTCATCGCTGCAACTCCCGTAACGGACTCAGGAGAGGCGAAGGTCGAGAGCTGTGCGTCCTCCAAAACACAACCAAGCCGCACTGCTTCTTGACACAATGTCCGTTTAACCTGGAAGCCAGCCACACCAATGTGTCGGAGAAAACACATACCTAGCTATCTTTATATGAATGCACTAACTATAAGTCACTCTGGATAAGAGCGTCTGCTAAACGACTCAAATGTAAAGTGTTAATGTTTAGGTGACATGGTATCGCTCTACTATGGCTGGTTAAATCGATGCCAATTTGAAAATGCAATGTTATATTGAAAGGAGAAATTGCATTTATATTTTCATATCATTGCGCATTTAATCCGATAAACCATGGTTTGTACCTTTGCTGGCTTTTTGACTCCCCCATAAACTATGGTGTGCAGGTACAGTATGTCTATTGCACTTTGCTGGCTCTTTGGCACTCCAATAAACTATTGTGTGCAAGTACCGCAATTGCACCACGTCAGTATACATTTATTTTCCTAGATGCTTCTCTTGTGATATTTTGTGGTTGCCTTTAAATTTCAATCGCACTGTTAAACTGAACATCCGCGATTCAGATTGATTAGTGTAACGGTAGTCATATTCCTCCTCCTCAGACGAGGAGAGGCGAGAAGGATCGGACCAATACGCGGAGTGGTTAGTGCTCATGATGATTTATTAAAACGAAACTGAACACTGAAAATACAAAAACAAATAAACGAAGAGCAGAAAACCGATACAGTACCGTGTGGTGAAAAACACAAACACGGAACCAAACACCCACAAAACACACGTGAAACCCAGTCTGCCTAAGTATGATTCTCAATCAGGGACAACGATTGACAGCTGCCTCTGATTGAGAATCATACCAGGCCGAACACAAAAATCCCAACATAGAAAATCAACCATAGACAAACCCACCCAACTCACACCCTGACCAACTAAAATAAATACAAGACAAAGGAAAACAGGTCAGGAACGTGACAATTAGAGCCCTTCATCTCAGTTTAAAGGACTGTATTGTGGTCATCCATGGCTTCCTGTTTCACTGGGGTATAAAAATTAGGTAACACGCATGTACAATCCATTTGTCATCCATCACCCCGGGGAAAGGCAAAGATCTTACAAACAAAAAGAGACAAATTGTTGTTGACCTTCATAAAAATCAGGCACTGGGTACAAAACAATAGCTAAAAAACAAAATACCACTTACCACTAGGGATGGGGAAAAAGTGTGACACCATTCCGGCCCAAGAGGACTGGAGTTGCCTATCCCTGCTGTAGGCTGTATCTCAGTAAGCACGGATCGACGTTGGTACCTTTTGGATGTCTTTTTTTGGTGCAGTCCTGACCAGCCTTGATTTCCACGTCCACGGATGTTGTTTTTTGGTCCGATCTGGACCAAATCTGAACCAATCATAGACATCTAGGTTTGGTTCAGATTTTGGCCAGTCTGGACTGGCCTTGATTTGGCCCAAACATTAACGTCTATGAATTTTTTCAACTTTCATTCCGAAACAAAAACTAACCTGATTTCAACGTCTGGAAAATACATACACCTATTTTCCCCTTTCATTCAGAACCTAAATTTAACCAAACTTTTACGTCTGGAAAAATTGCTATTTTAGACATCTTTCAATGTAATTTTGCTTACTGGGACTATTCTTGTAGGGGCGGCAATTTTTTGGTCTAGCCTAGGGCAGCAGAACGGCCCAGTCCTGCTTCCAACCTAGACTATCTGAGATAATCTAAAGAAGTTTCAGGGCTTCCAACTTTTGCCGAAGGCTTGGAGTAAGATTTGCTATGTGAATTTCATTGCTCAATGGCACAACCCCTAGACTGGGTTCTGGGTGTCCTCTCCCAGGAAAACTGTACTGTTTTAAAGCTCATTTCCTGCAATTCTACATATTCTGACATGGTTTAGGCCTATGACCAGGATGGAAAAGAAAAAAATGAAATGCAGAGGTCAGGTGTAATTAGAACGACTGTTACTTTGAGTATGCTAATATTTTTATTTTACATATTTTTTGGGTGGTTTGACACTTTATTCAGACAGTAATTAAATGAGCTGGGGAGACAGGAAAATGGGAAAAACAGTAGAAAGGTTGGATGCAGGGATTGATCCCTGTTCTCAGGTGAAAAGCTGTATGTGACACATGTCAGGGAGTGTTACCACTACACCAAAGCTCTGCACAAGAATGACTAATATTAACAATTGATAGCATTGGGTAACCAAATCATATTCTCCTCAATATTCAGTTGATTTATGCCTACTAATTGAAGATCCTTGCCATCATTTTACTCTACATAGACAAAATATGATGCATTTGTGAGTTGTGAGTCTCCCTAAAATGTTGAAAATTATATTTGATTCCTGGAGCATTTATCCAACGCTTATTTCTATGACTTATTCAAAACTGTCCATGAATGGCTGAAATAATACATAGCCTCATATAATATATTTTGTATATGCATAGTAGGCATATGAGATTTTAAATATGTGATTACACTGGCAACACTGGCAACATTGGAAAGAAGTGGAATAATAAAACAAGTGTGGGGAATAACAGTCGTGTTCTTGCTGACAAGCACAGTAATTACCCTATATTGTTACCCTATATAATCCCCCATTGTTAAGAATGAGAATTGTTCCACTGATCAGACTAAATCAAGCAAAGCCCCATATACTACCCACCACTGCAACCCGTATGCTCTCGTTGGCTGGCCCTTGCTTCATATTCATCGCCAAACCCACTGGCTCCAGGTCATCCTATAAGTCTTTGCTAGGTAAACCCCCACCTTATCTCAGCTCACTGGTCACCATAGCAACACCCACCCGTAGCATGTGCTCCAGCGGGTTCTGAAGGTTCTGAATGAAAGGGGAAAATAGGTGTATGTATATTTCACTGGTCATCCCCAAAGCCAACACTTGCTTTGGCCGCCTTTCCTTCCAGTTCTCTGCTGCCAATGACTGGAACGAATTGCAAAAATCACTGAAGCTGGAAACTTATTTCTCCCTCTCTAACTTTAACCATCAGCTGTCAAAGCAGCTTACCGATCACTGTACCTGTACACAGCCAATCTGTAAATAGCACACCCAACTACCTCATCCCCATATTGTTATTTATCTTCTTGCTCTTTTGCACTCCAGTATCTCTACTTGCACATCATCATCTGCACATCTATCACTCCAGTGTTAATGCTAAATTGTAATTATTTTGCCTCTATGGCCTATTTATTGCCTACCTCCCTACATTTGCACACACTGTACATAGATTTTTTTTTCTATTGTGCTATTGACTGTACGTTTGTTTATGTGTAACTTGTGTTGTTGTTTTTGTCGCACTGCTTTACTTTATCTTGTCCAGGTTGCAACTGTAAATGAGAACTTGTTCTCAACTGGCCTACCTGGTGAAATATATATATTTTTAAAGATAATAAAATCTCCTGAAGACAAGATGACATAAATCTGCCCCTACACCCTAACCAAATTATGTTTTCATTTAATTATGTGTATGTGTATATTTTATTCCCCCTCGAGAATAAAATATACACTTTTGGGTTCACAATCTGTTTGACAAAATTATTTTCATAGTTACAAATCAGGTCGCCCTACCAAACTTCCTTGCTAAAACATACTCTAGGTCTGTTTGCTGCTTTTTTGTTGCCACAGCCTAAATGCCAATCACCAAACCAGGGGACTAACGCAAGTGTGAATTAAACACGCTGTCAAAAGGCTGCATTCTGCAATAGGGGAGTGAGTAACAGCAACCTAATTTTGTTGTACATAAAACAGCGATACCGTGCTGCTCTTTTTACAGTTTTATAAACCCAGCGGATAACATTCTCTCTCTCTGAGGTTCCAGGAAGATGAAGGCGAGTGCAGACGGGATTTTAGCTTGCTCCGAATAACCTTACATTTTAGTAAATTTGTGAGGGATTAAAGTCAACAAAACTCGGTTTACAGTAAACACAACAGAAAACAACACTCAGTAAACCGCTAATTTAATCTGAAACTTGGCAAAATGTAAGAAAAAAATGTGAGAAAGAGAAATGGGAGGAGAAGGCAGTTGCTAGCTGACCACTCATACACCCGGAGCGAAACTGCCACCTGACTCCTCAGGAGAAGAAATGGAGGAATCTGGACATTCGGTTGATTCAGAAACTCCAGTTAAAAGTCCTGCACCCAAAAAGACACAGAAAGAATTGTCTTTGCACGATCTCCAGGTCAACATAATCTATGCTGTCTCTGCAAAGATAAACGAAAGAGCCAATGGTCTGGAGAAAATGATACACGAAAACACATTAAAAAATTGTTGACCTCGAGACCTCTTTGACTCATGCATATGAGTATCGAAGAGCGTAAACATGCAAACACTGCAACCTCTGATAAATGCACTACACAGGATAAGACCATTGACATGCAAGAGCACTTGTCAGAAGCAGAGCGATACCAGAGAAGGTGGGAGCTACAGCTTTAAGGTGTCCCAGAGGACCAGGGTGAGAATGTGAAGTGCATAGTAAGTGACATCTGTAACAATGTAGCCCTGGACTTCCCCGAAGGATATATGGCCATGACTGTGGATGTCGCTCATCATATTGAGAAGAAGCAAGATGCCATCGGCAGCCGCTCGATCATCATCCTGTGCTTTCTGCACAGCGAGAGATGCAGATTGGCAGAAAGCAAAGGAAAGCGCCTTTTTGAAAGAGAGAAAATGTTGAATCGGTGAGGACCTGACTGCAGCAGACAAGGTAGCAAAGGCAAAGTTGTGGCCTCTCGTCCAAGAGGCCCGAAATCAAGGAATGGGTAGAAACTACAGAGGAATCATGGACTGAAAATAAATTAAGCCTCCTCCAGTAGGCTTACAAGATAGCCCTTTCCCTACAACAAACGGAGCGTTCTAGTTTTGAATTGTGGTGTTATGGTTTACAAGTTAAGACTTCTGTAAATACATAAACTCAGCAAAAAAAGAAACTCACTGTCAACTACGTTAATTTTCAGCAAACTTAACATGTGTAAATATTTGTATGAACATAACAAGATTCAACAACTGAGACATAAACCGAACAAGTTCCACAGACATGTGACGAACAGAAATTGAATAATGTGTCCCTGAACAAAGGGGGGGTCAAAATCAAAAGTAACAGTTAGTATCAGGTGTGGCCACCAGCTGCATTAAGTACTGCAGTGCATCTCCTCCTCATGGACTGCACCATATTTGCCAGTTCTTGCTGTGAGATGTTACCCCACTCTTCCACCAAGGCACCTGCAAGTTCCCGGACATTTCTGGGGGGAATGGCCCTTGCCCTCACCCTCCGATCCTACAGGTCCCAGACGTGCTCAATGGGATTAAGATCCGGGCTCTTCGCTGGCCATAGCAGAACACTGACGTTCCTGTCTTACAGGAAATCATGCACAGAATGAGGAGTATAGCTGGTGGCATTGTCATCATGCTGGAGAGTCATGTCAGGATGAGCCTGCAGGAAGGGTACCACATGAGGGAGCAGGATGTCTTCCTTGTAACACACAGCTTTGAGATTGCCTGCAATGACAACAAGCTCAGTCCGATGATGCTGTGACACACCGCCCCAGACCATGACGGACCCTCCACCTCCAAATTGATCCCGCTCCAGAGTACAGGCCTTGGTGTAATGCTCATTCCTTCGACGATAAACGCGAATCCGACCATCACCCCTGGTGAGAGAAAACCGCACTCGTCAGTGAAGAGCACTTTTTGCCAGTCCTGTCTGGTCCAGCGACGGTGGGTTTGTGCCCATAGGCGACGTTGTTGCCGGTGATGTCTGGTGAGAACCTGCCTTACAACAGGCCTACAAGCCCTCAGTCCAGCCTCTCTCAGCCTATTGCGGACAGTCTGAGCACTGCTGGAGGGATTGTGAGTTCCTGGTGTAAGTCAGGCAGTTGTTGTTGCCATCCTGTACCTGTCCCGCAGGTGTAATATTCGGATGTACTGATCCTGTGCAGGTGTTGTTACACGTGGTCTGCCACTGCAAGGACGATCAGCTGTCCGTCCTGTAGCGCTGTCTTAGGCGTCTCACAGTACGGACATTGCAATTTATTGCCCTGGCCACATCTGCAGTCCTCATGCCTCCTTGCAGCATGCCTAAGGCACGTTCACGCAGATGAGCAGGAACCCTGAGCATCTTTCTTTTGGTGTTTTTCAGAGTCAGTAGAAAGGCCTCTTTAGTGTCCTAAGTTTTCATAACTATGACCTTAATTGCCTATCGTCTGTAAGCGGTTGGTGTCTTAACGACCGTTCCACAGGTGCATGTTCATTAATTGTTTATGGTTCATTGAACAAGCATGGGAAACAGTGTTTAAACCCTTTACAATGAAGATCTGTGAAGTTATTTGGATTTTGACTAATTATCTTTGAAAGACAGGGTCCTGAAAAAGGGACTTTTCTTTTTTTGCTGAGTTTATATGAAACACCTTTTTATAATGAGGGTAGAGTTGAGATTGCATAGGATTTTCCTTTCTATTTTATATATATGGATTTGAAGTTTGTCTTTCAATGCCAGAGGGATAGGAAACCTGTTGAAGAGGAAAGCTTATTTTTCTTCTTGTAAGGACTGCAACGCAGATATTGTATTCATTCAAGAAACACATTCATGCAAAAAGGACTATAAATTTGGGGAAAATCTGTGGGGCAGTGAAATTTTCTTGGCCCACGGGACTAATCATTCAGCTGGGGTTGCAATTTTAGCACACAATTTCAAAGGGGCATTTTTGTTTACTCAAGTGGACACCATTGGACAATGGCTAGTAGCGGTCATCAACCACATGAATAGATTATTTGTGTTGTGTAATGTATATTGATACTGTTCTAGTCCTCCAAAATACTTTCTTCTAGAGGAAGTTGAGGAAAATCTTAAGTATTCTGAGAAAATATCCATCCAGTCAGATTATAGTTGGTGGGGATTTTAATATGGTTTATTATAATGAGACTGATACTGTAGATTGTCCCATAGGCCTAACATTGGTGTGAAGAAATTGGTGAATTTCTGCCAAAGCCTGGACTTAGTTGACATATGGAGAGTTAAACCCTGGAGAGAAACAGTACACATTGAGTAATAGAGATTGTTCACTACAAGCAAGAATAGACTTGTTGGTGATAACCTCTCGTCTTGAGCCCAACACTGTAGAGGTAAAAATGCTGACTGCAGTCCTGACGGATCATAAAGTTGTAAAGGACATTTTCTTTGTGCATCTTATCTTTGG
This sequence comes from Salvelinus namaycush, assembly GCF_016432855.1. NCBI lineage: Eukaryota > Metazoa > Chordata > Actinopteri > Salmoniformes > Salmonidae > Salvelinus > Salvelinus namaycush. The sequence goes on along the minus strand of NC_052337.1, from coordinate 17,030,842 downwards.
TGTCATAAACAATCCTTGTGTAACGGTTTTCTTCCATAGTTGAAGGAGAGGACCAAAATGCAGCGCGGTTAGTGTTCAACATGTTTAATCTGACAATAAACGGGAACACTATACAAACAACAAAATAACAAATGTGAAAACCGAGACAGACCTATCTGGTGCAGAACACAAACACAGAGACAGGAAACAATCACCCACAAAATCCCAACACAAAACAAGCCTCCTATATATGATTCTCAATCAGGGACAACGATTGACAGCTGCCTCTGATTGAGAACCATATTAGGCTGGACACAGAAACAGACAAACTAGACACACAACATAGAATTCCCACCCAGCTCACGTCCTGACCAACACTAAACAAGCAAAACACATAAGAACTCTGGTCAGGACGTTACACCTTGGTTACTGCCTGTGTCTGGTCAAGAGATGAGGGGGGGGCCTTCCGGAGGAACATCTGGCAGAACGCCCAAAATATGTTTTTTAAATTAAAATAGGAGACAGAGCCAGTCACATGTAGGAACCAAATCAAAATCATGTCTATGTACAGTAGGTTTAGATAGCAGTAAGGAACACCCTTTTGGAGCTCACTTCAGACCGGTACTTATGCATCTAAGTTTAACTGTGACCTCTCCAGCTTGCTGACAATAAAGAGTGATTCATTAGATATTGACTTTGAGTGTCCTGTGTAAGAATTTCCAGAACAAATTCATATGGCTGACTATAAGAATGTGCAAAAATGATAAGAAATACTCTGGTGGTTATTGGAAATTAAATAACTCATTGTTATTGCATGATGATTTAAAAAATGTGATTAAGAATATAATTTATGTTTACTGGAATTTAGCTACCTCTAATGCAGAATATGGGAAATATTGGGAACTGCTGAAATTGTAAATTACTTATGGAAAAGGGCTTGCTTTAAGAAGGAGCTTTGAGGTAGCTGAGATCTCTAAGAAAATTGTTGATATCACAGAGATTGAGCATCATGATCTTAATGATAAAGCTAAATTGAATGATTTACAGAATCAACTAGATACATTGTATGAGGAAACAGCTAGAGGATCCTTCATAAGATCCAGAAAACAATGGCTTGAAAAAGTCAAAAAGAACAGTAGCTACTTTTTTAATTTGGAAAAGATGAGAGGGGAACTCAACACACTTCGGAATCTTAAGATTAATGGGGTAACCTCTGAGGATAGAGAGTTGTTATCAGACTTTACCAACAAGTTTTATGAGAATCTTTACTTCTTAGATAACAGTTTGAGTGACTAATGATCTCCTTGATTCTATAGAGAATGTTAACTCGATTAGTGAAGAGTTCAGTCGGTCTTGTTGTCAAGATTTATCCATTATGGACATCCAATATGGGGTTGCTTAATAAAAAATAACACATTTACAGGTTGTGATGGATTAACCTCTGAATTTTACAAAACCTCTGAAGAAATAGCAACATTTTTACTTGAAAACTTTGAGGCTATAAAGAAGGGAGAACTACCTGCCTCTCTGAAGCAAGGGGTTATTACTCTTATACCTAAACCACACAAGGTTCTTGTAATTATTGATAATTGCCATCCAATCACACTCCTAAATAACGACTAGAAAATTATAGCCTCAATCTTTGCGAAAAGGTTAAAGTCGTGCTTGAATGATCTGGTTGATGAATGTCAATCAGAGTTATGAAAGGGCACAATATATCTAATAATCTGAGGCTGGTGTTAGATTTGGTTGAGTATTGTGATCTATTGGATGACTTCTCTGTTATCTTATTTCTGGATTTTCAGAAAGCGTTTGATACTTTAAGTCACAATTTTATCTTTGATTGTCTTAAGCATTTGAAGTTTGCTAGTTTTTTTGCTGACGCTATTAGAACTCTGTATAATGGTGGCAATAGCTGAATCAAACTCTGTCATGGAATATCCTCAAGGTTTGACATTTACAAAGGAACGACAAGGTTGTCCAATCTCACCTTTTATATTTTTGTTAGTAGCTCAAATCTTATGCTCATTAGTTTATCAAAGTCAATTTGAAGGCATTACATTCCAGGCCAGAGAGAACAAGATATCCCAACTGGCGGTAAAGATCCCCAAAAATCTTAAGGCTGTGAATGATCTTAATTTCAATCCTGTAACTGAATCTACAAATCTATCAAAAATAAATGATCCTCATGGTTAGGGAGGGATTTAAGTCTTCAAGGGAGGGTGCTTTTATCCTAAACTGAGGGGCTATCTATTGACACTCAAATCCACTTGCTGTACCTTAGATAGGCCATTGTACAACTTCATATAGAAAAATAGATGTTATCACCAACAGGGTTTGTGAAAGCGGTCTAAATGTCTTAGTCTTCACTCTCTTTATTCAGACATCAAAAGTCAACTGGGTTAAAAGGTACTTTAAAAAATATTATACCCCATTTTGTTTTTCAGAAGCTCGGAGGGCTTAATTTTTTACTACAATGTCCCTATATTGTGGGTAAACCTCCTGTGAAATTGGCGGCTTTTCACAAGCAGGCTTTAATGGGTCGATATTACATAGAAACAAGATGTTATTTTACCGTAACTGGTTCTCCAAAAAAATTGTCCTTGTCAGCTAATTAGTTAGTATTTGTGTAAATCTATTGATGTGGAGAGAATTTATGTAAAGTTACAACTTCGAGGTTTCAAGCACGGAAAATTATACCTAGTGAGATAAAATCTTTACTTCAGAATAATTCTAATTTTGGAACATCTCCTATTGTAAGTGATATCCAGGTGAATGGCATAGGTTTACTAGATAAGAAATTCAACAATCGTTTAGTAAGGGATATTTTCTACAGAAATTCTATTCCTTCTACTATATTTTGTTGGGCATCATCGTTTGATGTAAACTGGCGCCGTGCTTTGCTCACTTCACACACATTTATGGTGACCAATAAAGTAAAGGAGATCTTCTTTAAGATTATCCATAGATTCTACTAGTGTAATAGCTTGAATTCTAAATATATACCCAATGTTAACATTGAAGGCAGTTTTTGTGAACTAGAAACGGAATCTATTGAACACTTACTCTGTAATTGTTTACATTGTGAGCTGTTCTGGACTGATGTAAAACTATATATTGTCAACAAATTGCATACAACCATTGAAATATCTAAGTTTGACATATTATTTTACTACACTGATTCCACAATTGAACGTCAGTATGTCATAAATCTCTTTATTTTATTATGAAAACACAAATCAAATTGTATGTAGAAAAAGTCCCTTTTTTTAAAAATGTTATTCTGATTTGAAAAACTATTTAGAATCATTAAAACGTATACAAAAGGTCAAAAAAATGTATTTGCTACATGTCTGTATTTTTAATTTAATTTATTTTTATTTCACCTTTATTTAACCAGGTAGGCTAGTTGAGAACAAGTTCTCATTTACAACTGCGACCTGGCCAAGATAAAGCAAAGCAGTGCGACACAAACAACAACATAGAGTTACACATGGAATAACAAACATATAGTCAATAATACAATAGAAAAGGTCTATATACAGTGTGTGCAAATGCGGTAGGATAAGGGAGCTGAGGCAATACATAGGCCATAGTGGCTAAATAATTACAATATAGCAATTAAACACTGCAGAAGATGAGTGTGCAAGTAGAGATACTGGGGCGCAAAGGAGCAAAATAAATCAAATACATTTGATTTGATATAATGTGGATTTGTATTCTTCTTTTTTTTTTGTGTTCTATATTTCTTTGTGTAATCCCTCTGTTTTTCGTGTTTTGCGTGTTACTGTTAAATAAAAAAAATACAACATTTAAAAAATGCCGCTCTAATCTTGAGGGGCGTTTCTTTAAAATATGTGAGTGGCACGACTCACAAGATAGAGCCCTGAGCCCTGATGTTAAATAGCAGGCGAAGATGTTTCGATTTCAAAACGATTTAGAGCACAGTTGAAAAGTTAATACGCTGACTATAATGGACTAATTAGAAAAATAAAAGCAGTCAGTTTCAATGCGTGAGATAAGACCTGTGTCTCACGGCCAATGCTTGAGAGTTGGCAGCTCGGAGAAGGCTAGGCTACAGTAACGGAACCTATGATATCTCAAGTATTGGCACCTACAGAAATAGTTTTACACTGAATTCTGATGACAGGACAACCTGAGCATAAAAGGTAGGCAATATCTATCATTGATACCTAACTAAGTTATTTTTAGCCGACTTACAGTAATGTCAACGCCATCACTTTTATTTTATATTCCGTGAACTGATGGAGATGAAATGGTTGAACATTGTTTGTAGTTTCATTGTAAGAGAGCAGGGGTGATTTACTTGAAAGACGTGTAGCCAAGTAACGTTACTGTTAAGATCTCTCATTTCACTTCAATGGATTGATTTCATATCGAGGTAAATCGCCTGTATAAGAGTTTGCACTCGACTCAAAAAAGTCCTGATATTACCAGCTAATCTGTTTGACATGTCTTAAAAGTGAGAGAAACCCATGGCGGTTAGTCAACCTAAAAGTGAAACTGAAAACCGGTATGAACATTGCACGCCCAACGTTAGTTGTGGGCATGGTTTACCAGGTCTAGGCACAATTTCTAATCCAGGGACCTCTGAAAACCCGCCAAGGTCTGAAAACTAGCTCAACAATTTTTTGTGAAGCAAGAGAGGAGTTGTAACATTTATCCAATAAAACTTTTTTCCCCCCATAAAGTGAGCGAATTAAAAAAGTAATATCGACGTCATTTTTAATGACGTAGACTAAGAAACAAAATTCAGTTTAATATCAAAATAATAATTATTCCAGATCATTTTCCATCAGTGGATTTCGATTTAAGTTGTTTTGACTGCTATGATTAAGTAATAAGGCCCGAGGAAGTGTGGTATATGGCTTTTAAATCAATTTGCCAGCTCCAGGTAGGAGAAGAAAGTAAAAGTGCAATATGTGCCATGTAAGAAAGCTAACGTTTAACGTTTAAGTTCCTTGCTCAGAACATGAGAACATATGAACGCTGGTGGTTCCTTTTAACATGTGTCTTCAATATTCCCAGGTAAGAACTTTTAGGTTGTAGTTATTATAGGAATTATAGGACTATTTCTCTCTATACGATTTGTATTTCATATACCTTTGACTATTGGATGTTCTTATAGGCACTTTAGTATTGCCAGTGTAACAGTATAGCTTCCATCACTCTCCTCGCCGCTACCTGGGCTCGAAACAGGAACACATCGACAACAGCCACCCTCGAAGCAGCGTTATCCATGCAGAGCAAGGGGAACAACTACTCCAAGTCTCAGAGCGAGTGACGTTTGAAACGCTATTAGCACGCACCCCGCTAACTAGCTAGCCATTTCACATCGGTTACACCAGCCTAATCTCGGGAGTTGATAGGCCTGAAGTCATAAACAGCGCAATGCTTGAAGCATTGCGAAGAGCTGCTGGCAAAACGCATGAAAGTGCTGTTTGAATGAATGCTTACGAGCCTGCTGGTGCCTACCATCGCTCAGTCAGACTGCTCTATCAAATCATAGTGTAACGGCTTTCCTCCTCCTCTTCATCCGAAGAGGAGGAGCAGGGATTGAACCAAAATGCAGCGGGTTGTGAATACATAATGATTTATTAAAGCAAACGACGAAACACGAAAGCAAACACTTGGAAGGATTACAAAATAACAAAACAACGTAGACTGACCTGAACGTAAGAACTTACATGTAACACGAAGAACGCACGAACCGGGAAAACAGACTACACAAAAACCGAACGAACAAACATACCGAAAACAGTCCCGTGTGGCGCAACATACACAGACACGGAAGACAACCACCCACAAACAAACAGTGTGAAAACACCTACCTTAATATGACTCTCAATCAGAGGAAATGAAAACCACCTGCCTCTAATTGAGAGCCATATCAGGTCACCCTTAAACCAACATAGAAACAGAAAACATAGACTGCCCACCCAAACTCACGTCCTGACCAACTAACACATACAAAACTAACAGAAAACAGGTCAGGAACGTGACACATAGACTTAATTATAACATAATAACACACAGAAAAACGAGCCTTAGGTCATTAATATGGTCGAATCCGGAAACTATCATTTTGAAAACAAAATGTTTATTCTTTCAGTGAAATACGGAACCGTTCCGTATTTTATCTAACGTGTGGCATCCATAAATCTAAATATTCCTGTTACATTACACAACCGTCCTGTGCAAATCCGTCCTGGATCCGCCAGGATCCGCCAGAGCCAGCCAGCCAGGATCCGCCAGCCAGCCAGGATCCGCCAGAGCCAGCCAGCCAGGATCCGCCAGAGCCAGCCAGCTAGGATTCGCCCCTCAGTCCGGTGCTGTCCCTCAGTCCGGAGCTGCCCCTCAGTCCGGTGCTGCCCTTTGGTATAGTGGGATTGACATGGAGGGTGGCCATTGGGAGGAGGCCACGGAAGCGGGGTTTGACTATGGTGGGGTGGGGACCACGACCAGCGCCAGAGCCGCCACCGTGGACAGACGCCCACCCAGACCCTCCCCTAGAGTTTATGCTGGTGCGCCCGGAGTTCGCACCTTAAGGGGGGGGGTTATGTCACGTTCCTGACCTGTTTTCCTTTTTCTTGTATTTATTTAGTTGGTCAGGGCGTGAGTTGGGTGGGTTTGTCTATGTTTGATTTTCTATGTTGGGATGTTTGTGTTCGGCCGGGTATGATTCTCAATCAGAGACAGCTGTCAATCGTTGTCCCTGATTGAGAATCATACTTAGGCAGCCTGGGTTTCACGTGTGTTTGGTGGGTGTTTGTTTCCGTGTCTGTGTTTGTTGCACCACACGGTACTGTATCGGTTTATGCACTTCGTTTATTTGTTTTGTAATTCAGTATTCAGTTTCGTTTTAATAAATCATTATGAACACTAACCACTCTGCGTATTGGTCCGATCCGTCTCGCCTCTCCTCGTCCGAGGAGGAGGAAGAATATGACGATAGCCATAACATTAGGCCCACTGCTTTCCCCCTCATTTATGTTAATCTTTCGAAAAGAGACTCAAGCAGCCCTTACCGTGGGCAGTAAATATTCAGCCATAAATGTCTATTCACAACGTTTGTTTTCAATTTAGAGAGCTCGCAGGTTTTAGTTTACGCCAAGGTTTAGCTAGTAAGAGCAAGATGGAAAGTGAGCAGCAACGTATCTCTACAAGTGTATTCATGTTTGATTGTTGGGATTGTGGTTTTAGTCTAACAATCGGGGTGGGTGGGATTCTTTATTTTTTTCCCCTTTTTTCTATGTTTATTGTTTCCTTCCTAAAGAGACACATAGGTTACTTCTGTGTTCAAACCAAAGTTGAAACATTTCCTAACTATCTACATATGATAGATTTCCATTCAGTTACATATTTGAAACCCAACTATGCTTAATCCACTAAAATATGTCACATTCAACGTAAAAGGTCTTAACAGCCCGATTAAAAGGAAGAGAGTCTATACATACCTTAAGAAATTAAAGGCTGACATTGTGTTTTTACAAGAAACACATCTTACAGCCAGTGAACACAAGAAATTGAAGAGGGAATGGGTAGGACAAGTTTTTGCGTCCTCTTTTAACTCCAAAGCAAGAGGAACTGCAATTTTGATAAGTAGACACATCCCCTTCTGCGTCAACAACACCATCTCTGATCCCTCTGGCAGGTTTGTTTTGGTGCAGGGGCATATGTTTTCAGAGTCTTGGACCCTACTGAATATCTATGCTCCTAACTTCGATGACCATATGTTTATTCAGAATGTCTTCCTTCAGGTTGCTCAAGCACCACCAGGATGGTTACTGGTTGGAGGAGATTTTAATTTTTGTTTAGATACAGTTCTTGATAGGTCCTCTGATAAACCCTCACTTCTTACCAAAGCCAGCAAGCTCACCATGTCATTCATGAAAGATCTCAATTTACTAGACATCTGGAGACAGTTGCACCCACAGGATAGGGACTACTCTTTTTATTCACACCCACACAAGACACACACACGCATAGATAACTTTTTACTATCGACACAACTGTTTCATAGAGTGTTAGATGTCGAGTATCTCCCCAGATTACTTAGTGACCATTCTCCCCTGGTATTATCAATCTCCATTCCTACCAAGGTAAATGGAGCATATAGATGGAGACTAAATTCTACACTCCTAAAGCAACCTGAATTTTGTGCATTCATCAAAGAGCAGATCAATATTTTCACTTTGACAAACAAACCCTCCGCTCCTGACAGTTTCATTCTTTGGGACACATTGAAGGCCTATCTGAGGGGACAGATCATTTCCTATACTAAAGGGCTGAAGAGAAAACATGGTGCGGAACTGAGTGCCCTTGAATCTGAAATCTCAGAGCTAGAGAAAACCTACCAAAGAGGCCCGACTAAAGATCTATACAGGCTTTTGGTAAATAAAAAACTGAAATATAATATTCTGAACACATATCAAGCTGAGAGGGCCATCACTAAATCAAAACAGCGTTATTACGAGCTTGGAGAGAAAGCTCACAAAGTATTGGCATGGCAACTGAAAGCAGAGGAAAGTAAGAGGACAATTAATGCTATAGAAACTCTTACTAATGAGATATCTTTCGACCCTACTGAAATTAATAATACTTTTAAGAAATACTATGAAGACCTCTACACTTCCCAATCAAGCGATGATCTATCAGAGATCGACTCCTTTCTCTCCTCTCTCAACCTGCCATGCCTGTCAGGGGAAGACAGCGAGCGCCTGAGTGAACACTTCTCAGTTCCTGAATTGTTGGAGGCCATTAAATCCTTACCTTCTAATAAATCTCCTGGGGAGGATGGCTTCCCTCCAGAGTTCTATAAAGAATTTAGGGAGCTGTTGGTCCGCTACCTTATGGAGGTACTTAAAAAAGCCAGGGAAGACAACTGCTTTCCAGAGTCTTTCTCTCAAGCAGTGATTACTGTAATCCACAAGAAAGGGAAAAATCCACTAAAGTGCGCCTCATATAGACCAATCTCTCTCCTTAACACAGATTGTAAACTGGTCACCAAGATGCTATCTAAGAGACTGGAGTCATGTCTTCCCCTGTTGGTCAACCCAGATCAGACTGGCTTCATAATTAATAGATTGTCCTCCAATAATCTCAGAAGGTTCTTTGATATAATTCACCTTGCTAACAAAAACAAAATACCTAGTGTCGCAGTCTCCCTCAACGCTGAAAAGGCCTTTGATAGGGTTGAATGGCCATACCTCTTTCGCGTCTTGGAAAAGTTTGGTTTAGGTACCGTGTTTGTAAATTTGATAAAATCACTCTACAAATCTCCTAAAGCTAGGATTGCTACCAATGGGATTACTTCCTCCTCTTTCCCTCTCTATAGGGGGAACAGACAAGGTTGCCCAATTAGCCCCCACCTCTTTGCCCTCGCCATCGAACCGTTGGCTGAGGCTATTAGAACGTGCCCTGACATACATGGCTTTGAGGTGGGCCCCCATACCCATAAATTATCACTCTTTGCGGACGACCTTATCTTATTTCTAACAAACCCAGAACACTCCCTCTCTCACTTGCAGATCCTACTACAGTGTTATAGTTCTTTCTCTGGATATAAGGTCAATTTAGATAAAAGCGAAATCTTACCGTTGTCTGTCTTTGACCATCATACCATCAAGCACAAGTTTCCTTTTAGATGGTCACCTATGGGCTTCACATATTTGGGCATAATGGTGGATGGTAACCTGAACAACCTCTATAAACTCAATATGGCCAGTTTGTTGCAAAAGGTGGAGGGTGACCTTTGTAAATGGATGGACTTACCTCTCACTCTACTGGGTAGAATCAATGTAATTAAAATGAATGTCCTGCCCAGATTTCTATATCTGTTTCAATCTCTCCCTATCCCTGTTCCCGCAGCATTCTTTTCCTCTCTCGACAAGATGACCAGACGGTTTATCTGGCACGGCAAAACCCCTAGGGTTGGCCTGGATAAACTGACCCTGGATTACAGTCAAGGGGGCTTAAACCTCTCCAATTTTAGAATGTACTACTGGGCAGCACAGTCTAGGTTTCTGGCTCAGAGGTTTGACAAGGGTCCCTCTCCCTCATGGTTGAACATTGAAAAGCTTGAGGTAAATGATGACACTGGGGCAGAATTGTTTTACAAATGGGACAGAAAATCTATAAAAACCATCACAGACAACCCTTTAATCATACGTTCTGTCCTGGCATGGTGCAAACTGCATGAGCTGTTCGGACGAGGGGGATTCCTTTCCCCTAAAACCCCTTTATGGAACAATAGATTGATTCCTATGTTTTTCCAGAACAACCTTTAACACAACCTTACGGTTAACTCGTGAGGCAGGTGGTTAGAGCGTTGGACTAGTTAACCGTAAGGTTGTGTTAAAGGTTGCGTCAATCGAATCTGGTATCAGGATAAAATGTGATTCAGAGTCACCGAATATACTTTTAAGTATTTTTATTTAACATAAGCGATAAATGGTAAATGCAATTTTCATATATACGGGTTCACTGTATCACCACGCAGGGTAAAGCAGAGAACTGACTGAAATAGTACAGACTTCTTTTATACTGTGACAGATGTAGTTCCAACTTTAGAGTTGGCCTGTCACAGTAGAGGCTTAGCGTGGTTTAAACTTGCTAGCCTATCGGTGGTGCCCAGGCTGGTCCCAGCCTCACAGCACACAGGATCCTGTAACGGCTTTCTTCTGTGGACGAAGGAGAGGACCAAAGCGCAGCGTGGTTAGTGTTCATCATGTTTAATAAAGAACATAAACGTGAACACTACAAATACAAAACCAACAAATGTGAAAAACCGAAACAGTCCTATCTGGTGCATAGACACAAAGACAGACAACAACCACCCACAAAAACAGAAAACAACCACCCACAAAAACCCAACACAAAACAGGCTACCTAAATATGGTTCCCAATCAGAGACAATGACTAACACCTGCCTCTGATTGAGAACCATATCAGGCCAAACATAGAGACGAAAACTAGACACACACCATAGAATGCCCACTCAGCTCACGTCCTGACCAACACTAAAACAAAGAAAACACAAAAGAACTATGGTCAGAACGTGACAGTACCCCCCCCCCCCCCCCCAAGGTGCGGACTCCGGCCGCAAAACCTGAACCTATAGGGGAGGGTCTGGGAAGGCATCTGTCCGCGGTGGCGGCTCTGGCGCTGGACGTGGACCCCACTCCACCATAGTCTTTGTCCGCTTCACTAACGTCCTATGAGCGGCGACCCTTGCCGCCGACCCTGGCCTGGGAACCCTAATAAAGGGCCCCACCGGACTGAGGAGCGCCTCTGGACTGAGGAAACTCCTCCGGACTGAGGGGCAGCTCATGACTGAGGGGCGGCTCATGACTGAGGGGCGGCTCATGACTGAGGGGCGGCTCATGACTGAGGGGCGGCTCATGACTGAGGGGCGGCTCATGACTGAGGGGCGGCTCCGGACTGAAGGGCGGCCCTGGCAGCTCCTGACTGGCGGGCGGCTCTGGCAGCTCCTGACTGGCGGGCGGCTCTGGCAGCTCCTGACTGGCGGGCGGCTCTGGCAGCTCCTGACTGGCGGGCGGCTCTGGCAGCTCCTGACTGGCGGGCGGCTCTGGCAGCTCCTGACTGGCGGGCGGCTCTGGCAGCTCCTGACTGGCGGGCGGCTCTGGCAGCTCCTGACTGGCGGGCGGCTCTGGCAGCTCCTGACTGGCGGGCGGCTCTGGCAGCTCCTGACTGGCGGGCGGCTCTGGCAGCTCCTGACTGGCGGGCGGCTCTGGCAACTCCTGACTGGCGCTGGGCAGACGGGCAGCTCAGACGGCGCTGGGCAGCGCAGGCGGCGCTGGGCAGACGGGCAGCTCAGGCGGCGCTGGGCAGACGGCAGACTCTGGCCTGCTGAGGCGCACAGTAGGCCTGGTGCGTGGTGCCGGAACTGGTGGTACCGGGCTGGAGACACGCACCACTGGGAGAGTGCGGGGAGCAGGAACAGGGCACACTGGACTCTTGAGGCGCACTATAAGACTGGTGCGTGGTACCGGCACTGGTGGTACCGGGCTGAGGGCACGCACCTCAGGGCGAGTGCGGGGAGAAGGAGCAGTGCGTACAGGGCTCTGGAGACGCACAGTAGGCCTGGTGCGTGGTGCCGGAACTGGTGGTACCGGGCTGGGAACACACACCACTGGGCGAGTGCGGGGAGGAGGAACAGGGCGCACTGGACTCTGGAGACGCACAGGAAGCCTGGTGCGTGGTGTTGGCACTGGTGGTACTGGGCTGGGAACACGTACCTCAGGGCGAGTGCTAGGTGCTGGAACTGGAGCCCTGGTACGTGGTGCCGGCACCGGAGGGCTGCTGCGAAGAGGTGGCACAGGACGTGCAGGGCTAGGGAAGCGCACAGGAGGCCTGGTGCGTGGGGCTGGCACAGTCTTCACCAGACGGCTAGCGCGCACCTCAGGACGAGTATGGAGAGCTGACTCAGGTGACATCAAATCCCCGACACGCTCCGTCGGGCGGATGTCGTGCCTTATGCACCAAACCAGCACCTCCCTTATAACTCTCCTCCAATCTCCCCATTAACTCCTTTACTGTCTCTGCTTCGCTCACCTCCAATACCGCACTGACCGGCTCTGGTTCCATCCTTGGCTCCTTACGGTAAGCAGGGGGAGTTGGCTCAGGTCTGACTCCTGACTCTGCCACACCCCCCCGTGTGCCCCCCCCAAGAAATTTTTGGGGCTGCCTCTCAGGCTTCCAGCCGCGCCATCGTGCTAACCTCATTCGCCGGTATCCCTCCTCGCACTGCTCCAGCGAATCCCAGGCGGGCTCCGGCACTCTGTCTGGATCGATCGACCACCTGTCTATCTCTTCCCAAGTGGTATAATCCAGATTTTGCTGCCGAGCTAGCTCCTCAAAATGCCGCCTCTCTGCTTTCGCTGCCTCCAGCTCTGCCTTGGTGCGGCGATATTCCCCTGGCTCTGCCCAGGGTCCTTTTCCGTCCAACTCGTCCTCCCCAAGTCCATTTTTCCTGACATCGCTGCCTCTCCTGCTCCTGCCCGTTGCCACGCTGCTTGGTCCTATTTTGGTGGGTGGTTCTGTAACGGCTTTCTTCTGTGGACGAAGGAGAGGACCAAAGCGCAGCGTGGTTAGTGTTCATCATGTTTAATAAAGAACATAAACGTGAACACTACAAATACAAAAACAACAAATGTGAAAAACCGAAACAGTCCTATCTGGTGCATAGACACAAAGACAGAAAACAACCACCCACAAAAACCCAACACAAAACAGGCTACCTAAATATGGTTCCCAATCAGAGACAATGACTAACACCTGCCTCTGATTGAGAACCATATCAGGCCAAACATAGAAACGGAAAACTAGACACACAACATAGAATGCCCACTCAGCTCACGTCCTGACCAACACTAAAACAAAGAAAACACAAAAGAACTATGGTCAGAACGTGACAGATCCAGATATCCGGAAGTGTTTGTTGTGAAGTTTGAGTTGAGTTGTCGGTGGCTGCACTGCTCAGTTCCTGTTTTCTTGTTATTCAGCATTTTTCCATCTTGTCTCAACCTTCTGGTTAGCACAGTCGACACCCTAGATTAACAACAGCTTTTCTGCAGTCACGCTATGTTTTGTGATTAACATGTGTTATTTCTATAAGGCATATATTTTTGTTAAAAAGAGAACAAAACCATCCTTCACAGTTGCAAGATTGAATCCCTGAGCTGACAAGGTAAAACATCTCTCTTCCTGCCCCTGAACAAGTGTCACGTTCCTGACCTGTTGTCTGTTATTTTTGTATGTGTTTAGTTGGTCAGGGCGTGAGTTGGGGTGGGCATTCTATGTTTTGTGTTTCTATGTTTAGGCCATTGGTAATTAGCCTTATATGGTTCTCAATCAGAGACAGGTGTTTGTCGTTTCCTCTGATTGGGAACCATATAAAGGTAGGGTGTTCACACTGTTTGTTTGTGGGTGGTTGTCTTCCGTGTCTGTATGTATGTTCGTACCACACGGGACTGTAGCGTTTTGGTTTGTAGTCTATACCTGTTCGTACGTTCTTCGTGTTATTTGTAAGTTCTCTAGTTCAGGTCTGTCTTCGTTCGTTTTGTTATTTTGTAATTATTCCAAGTGTTGTTTCGTGTTCGTCTTCGTCGTTTAATAAATTCATTATGTTTTCTAAACCCGCTGCATGTTGGTCTGATCTCTACTCCTCCTCTTCGGACGAAGAGGAGGAGAACAGCCGTTACAACAAGGCAGTTAACCCACCGTTCCTAGGCCATCATTGAAAATAAGAATGTGTTCTTAACTGACTTGCCTAGTTAAATAAAGGTGTAAAAAAATATACATTTTTTTACCGATTTCCGATTGTTATGAAAACTTGAAATCGGCCCTAATTAAACGGCCATTCCGATTAATCGGTCGACCTCTAATTAGAATGCAGTTCACTTTAAACCACCTCAGAGAGAATTTATCTAAAGAGCTGTAGTGCGCCTAAAGTCGTTTTCCAATGCTTTGTTGCTGTTATCAGTTCTAGCGCGTTAATGTTTTATGACCAATCTAAATAGACTACCTACAACTGGTAAAAAGTTGTCAAGACATGCGTGCTGCTCTGCGACACAGCTACCTCTGCTGTAGCACTCGCTCAACCAGTGCTCTCAACGCACACACACCCCTCCGGCCCTCATCCTCTCCACCATTCAATTCAAAGGGCTTTATTTAAAGCAACTGAAATAGATAATAAACAAAATTGAAATAAACAATATAAAATTATTAACAGTAAACATTACACTCACGAGTTTCAAAGGAATAGACATATTTCATATGTCATATTATGGCATTCACTCACCTACTTGTTCACTCACAGCCTGTTCAATTCCTGATAAGCAGCAGCAGGTCATGGTGATAGATATATATATATATATATTATATTACATTACTATTGTAGCTGGAAATGGCAGAAAGAAAATAAATGGATATCTACATAGGCGTACAGAGGCCCATTTTCAGCAACCATCACTCCTGTGTTCCAATGGCACGTTGTGTTAGCTTATCCAAGTTTATAATTTTAAAAGGCTAATTGATCATTAGAAAGCCCTTTTGCAATTATGTTAGCACAGCTGAAAATTGTTGTGCTGATTTTAAAAAAGCAATAAAACTGGCCTTTAGACTAGTTGAGTATCTGGAGCATCAGCATTTGTGGGTTCGATTACAGGCTCAAAATGGACAGAAACAAATAACTTTCTTCTGAAACTCGTCAGACTATTCTTGTTCTGAGAAATGAAGGCTATTCCATGGGAGAAATTGACAAGAAACAGAAGATCTCATACAACGCTGTGTACTATTCCCTTCACATAACAGCGCAAACTGGCTCTAACAAGAATAGAAAGAGGAGTGGGAGGCCCCGGTGCACAACTGAGCAAGAGGACAAGTACATTAGTGTCTAGTTTGAGAAACAGACGCCTCACAAGTCCTCAACTGGCAGCTTCATTAAATAGTACCGGCAAAACTCCGGTCTCAACGTCAACAGTGAAGAGGCGACTCTGGGATGCTGGCCTTCTAGGCATTCTTTTAAAGTTCAATACTTAAAACTTGATGACTTGGTTTGAAGTTACTTAGAGATTATTTGGACATGAAATTCAGAGTATGCAAACTGGGGGACATCGAATTAAATTGTGTTTTGGTTAGAACATGCTCATGTTAATGGTTGGTGGCAGTGTCAATAAACTTTGATCAGTGCGGAGAACAAATTTGCCTGACCAGTCTGAAGTGTCTCCACTCTAATCATGAGGGGGGATTCTTTACAAACGCGCATCCAATCGCCTTAGTCCCGGACCTTTACTAAACCAAACTCCAATCTGCAGCGGGAACAAAATGAGGATCTCTCCCGGGTGATGCCACAGTTACAATGCTTGTGATGTACAACTGCAAATAAAATCAAATCAAATCTGATTGGTCACATACACATGGTTAATAGATGTTAATGCGAGTGTAGCGAAATGCTTGTGCTTCTAGTTCCGACCATGCAGTAATATCTAACAAGTAATCTAACAATTTCACAACTACCTTTTGCACACAAGTGTAAAGGAATGAATAAGAATATGTACATATAAATATATGGATAAGCAATGGCCAAACGGCATAGGCAAGATGTAGTAGATGGTATAGAGTACAGTATATACATATGAAATGAGTCATGTAGGGTATGTAAACATTATATAAAGTGGCATTGTTTAAAGTGACTAGTGATACATTTATTACATCCAATTTTTTATTATTAAAGTGGCTAGAGATTTGAGAGTGTATGTTGGCAGCAGCCACTCAATGTTTGTGATGGCTGTTTAACAGTCTGATGGCCTTGAGATAGAAGCTGTTTTTCAGTCTCTCGGTCCCAGCTTTGATGCACCTGTACTGACCTCGCCTTCTGGATGATAGCGGGGTGAACAGGCAGTGGCTCGGGTGGTTGTTGTCCTTGGATGATCTTCATGGCCTTCCTGTGACATCGGGTGGTGTAGGTGTCCTGGAGGGCAGGTAGTTTGCCCCCGGTGATGCGTTGTGCAGACCTCACCACCAACTGGAGAGCCTTACGGTTGTGGGCGGAGCAGTTGCCGTACCAGGCTGTGATACAGCCTGACAAGATGTTCTCGATTGTACATCTGTAAAAGTCTGAGTGTTTTTGGTGAAAAGCCGAATTTCTTCAGACTCCTGAGGTTGAAGAGACGCTGTTGCGCCTTCTTCACCACGCTGTCTGTGTGGGTGGACCATTTCAGTTTGTCTGTGATGTGTACGCTGAGGAACTTAAAACTTTCCATCTTCTCCACTACTGTCCCATCGTTGTGGATAGGGGGGTGCTCCCTCTGCTGTTTCCTGAAGTCCGCGATCATATCCTTTGTTTTGATGACATTGAGTGTGAGGTTATTTTCCTGACACCACACTCCGAGGGCCCTCACCTCCTCCCTGTAGGCCATCTCGTCGTTGTTGGTAATCAAGCCTACCACTGTAGTGTCGTCTGCAAACTTGATGATTGAGTTGGCCATGCAGTCATGGGTGAACAGGGAGTACAGGAGAGGGCTGAGAACGCACCCTTGTGGGGCCCCAGTGTTGAGAATCAGCGGGGTGGAGATGTCGTTTCCTACCCTCACCACCTGGGGGCGTCCCGTCAAAGTCCAGGACCCAGTTGCACAAGGCGGGGTCGAGACCCAGGGTCTCGAGCTTAATGACGAGTTTGGAGGGTACTATGGTGTTAAATGCTGAGCTGTAGTCGATGAAAAGCATTCTTACATAGGTGTTCCTCTTGTCCAGATGGTTTAGGGTAGTGTGATTTGCGAATGCGTCGTCTGTGTACCTATTGGGGCGGTAAGCAAATTGGAGTGGGTCTAGGGTGTCAGGTAGGGTGGAAGTGATATGATCCTTGACTAGTCTCTCAAAGCACTTCATGATGACGGAAGTGAGTGCTACGGGGCGATAGTCGTTTAGCTCAGTTACTTTAGCTTTCTTGGGAACAGGAACAATGGTGGCCCTCTTGAAGCATGTGGGAACAGCAGACAGGGATAGGGATAGATTGAATATGTCTGTTAACACACCAGCCAGCTGGTCTTTGCCTGCTCTGAGGACGCGGCTAGGGATGCCATCTGGGCCGGCAGCCTTGCGAGGGTTAACACGTTTAAATGTTTTACTCACGTTGGCTGCTGTGAAGGAGAGCCCGCAGGTTTTGGTAGCGGGCCGTGTCGGTGGCACTGTATCGTCCTCAAAGCGAGGAAAGAAGTTGTTTAGTTTGTCTGGGAGCAAGACATCGGGGTCCGCGACAGGGCTGGTTTTCTTTTTGTAGTCCGTGATTGACTGTAGACCCTGCTACATACCTCTCGTGTCTGAGCCGTTGAATTGCGACTCTACTTTGTCTCTATACTGACGCTTAGCTTGTTTGATTACCTTGCGAGGGTGTAGCTACACTGTTTGTATTCAGTGCATATGCTCTGATTTCAAAACGATTTGGAGGTACAGTTGAACATTTAACACACTGAATAGAATTTCCCCCCTTGGGCAAATTGAGATAATGCGTTTGACAAACAATTTTCAGTTATCGTGTTTGATCACAGATTATCCATTATATTTATCAGGGCCCGGATTTTTTCTCCAACCTTTTATTTTAACTTGGCAAGTGATTTAAGAACAAGTTCTTATTTACAATGACGGTTTACCAAAAGGCAAAAGGCCTCCTGCAGGGATGGGGGCTGCTATATAAAAAAGAAAATAGGACAAAACACACATCACGACAAGAGAGGCAACACAACACTACATAAAGAGAGACCTAAGACGACAACATAGCATGGCAGCAACACATGACAACACAGCATGGTAGCAACACAACATGGCAGCAGCACAAAACAGGGTACAAACATTGTTGGGCACAGACAACAGCACAAAGGGCAAGAAGGTAGAGACAACAATACATCACACAAAGCAGCCACAACTGTTAGTAAGAGTGTCCATGATTGAGTCTTTGAATGGAGAGATTGAGATAAAACTGTCCAGTTTGAGTGTTTGTTGCAGCTCGTTCCAGTCGCTAGCTGCAGCGAACTGAAAAGACGAGCGACCCAGGGATGTGTGTGGTTTGGGAACCTTTTAACAGAATGTGACTGGCAGAACGGGTGTTTGTATGTGGAGAATGAGAGCTGCAGTAGATATCTCAGATAGGGGGGAGTGAGGCATAAGAGGGTTAAATAATTAATAAATAATTATTTCCTATAAAGGTCGAAGATGTAACATATGTTTCCCAAAACACCATACAGAGAGAAGGTTCGCTAAGTGCATCGCTGAGGCATGTGTCCATACTGATAGGATCAAATGAAAGGAAACGCTGCTCTCGGATGAGCTTTCTCCATTCAAATCTTACCTTAACATTATAGTTATTCCACACTACTGATGACGGATCAGCTCCTAGAAATATGATATCACCTATGGCTGCAAATATTGTGGTGGCTTATTATAATGCTTACCCTAATAATAATGCACTAAATCAAGATGTGGCACATCATTGCACACACGTTAGGCTACACATTATATACATACACTGAGTGTACAAAACATTAGGAACAACTTCCTAATATTGAGTTGCACCCCCTTTTCCCCTCAGAACAGCTTCAATTCGTCGGGCATGGACTCTACAAGTTGTCGAAAGCATTCCACAAGGATGCTTCCTACAGTCGTCAAGTTGGCTGGATGTCCTTTGGTTGGTGGATCATTCTAAATACACACGGGAAACTGTTGAGCGTGAAAATCCCAGCAGCGTTGCAGTTCTTGACACAAACCAGTGCACCTGGCACCTACTACCATTACCCGTTTGTCTTGCCCATTCACCTTCTAAATGCATACATACAATGTCTCAATTCTCGCAAGGCTTAAAAATCCTTCTTTAACCTGTCTCCCCTTCATCTACACTGATTTGAAGTAGATTTAACAGGTGACATCAATATGGGTTCATAGGTTTCACCTGGTCAGACAATGTCATGGAAGAGTAGGTGTTCTTAATGTTTGGTACACTCTGTGTGCATATTGCACCATACACACTTTTCTTTACATTGTGTTGAACTTGAGGTTCATTTTACTCAGGAGCACCTTTAGTATCTAAATCCAAACAGTTTACACATCCAGGTTCCTTGCTGCTCATATTGTATTTGTAGCGTTTCATTTCCTGTAATCTCAAAATTCGACATGTTAATTCATTTTTCATATCAGCTTCACATGTATTACAAAAATATAGGCATTCTAGATAGACAGGGGGAAATGATTTGATGTAGCTTCATAATATTATGTCTTACACTGTATTTTACAGGTACGAAGGCAGACAAAGTGTACAGCTATAAAGCTGTAAGGGAACCCACAACATGGCAAGCACACAGCAGTCTGCTTTTGAGTATGTCCAAAATGGCAGAGCCCTTCTTGAGGGTCACCTCCAGAAACCCTCCTTGGTCGTTGATGAGTTGCGAAAGAATAACATCCTCAGTGAAAAACAAGTTAGAGAAATTAAATCCCATAAAAAGAGGTCTGTCAAAACCAGAAAGATGCTGGACATGATTATCAAGAAAGGGGAATATGCCAGTTATGAACTGTTAAAAATATTGTACAACACAAGGAACCAAACCTTACCAAGAACAAACCCTACCCAGAATCAACCTCGCCACCCAGATTTACATCAATGGATCAGCTGCTTTTCGTTTACGGATGACCCAGATTTACAGAGTGGCCTCGTCTCTGGTACGTAACGTGATCCAGCTGCTAGTATACGACAATAGAGTTGAGATTACAGGGTAGGTTAGCATGTGTTGGGGTATGATCTTTGACCATCTGTAACTTTCTCACATCATTATTCACGATTCATTCAGGATTATCCGTAGTCATGGTAGCATCCACATTAATGTAGAAGTGTTTAGAAACATTATATTCTTATATACAATAAGTGATTCCAAAATGACACAGTACATAGTTTACCATTCATTTCATTCAAATAATCTGAAACACAACCAAAACAAACTGCAAATGCATCCAACAAGTTTGTAGCGTCAC
This sequence comes from Salvelinus namaycush, assembly GCF_016432855.1. Taxonomy (NCBI): domain Eukaryota; kingdom Metazoa; phylum Chordata; class Actinopteri; order Salmoniformes; family Salmonidae; genus Salvelinus; species Salvelinus namaycush. Next base: position 17,010,304 of record NC_052337.1, on the reverse strand, counting down.
AAGCTTGAAGTAGTCATTTGGAAAATGTAAGGAAATGTTAGTGTTTTCTCATTATTCTTGTCTGTTTTCTCTCCAGAATCAGGGCCTTGTGAGAGGTACAAAAGGCAGCTGCGAACGAAAGCCGTTGAGTTTCTTCATGCAAAATGGGACCAGCACATGCATTTCCTCAAAGACAAGGCAAAATGCAAACCCTTTGCTTACATTCCTGTCGTTTTGGACACCGACTCGAGTGAGCTGTCCAAAACTAAAAGCAAGTACAAAAAAGCACGCTCTAAGAAACTTAAGACTTACATTCCAAGAGACAAGGGAAAACTGTCCCCTGGTCACTTACTGGAAAGCAGTGAGAAAAAGATTCTACTTGTTGGTAAACCTGGCATTGGAAAGACAACTGTTGTCCAGCAAGTTTTGAATATCTGGGCAGAGAATGAGAATCCTCAAGAGAGTTATATGTTCTACTTTGATGAGCCTTCGATGAGATCAATGTCTCACTCTTCACAGCCCTCATCCTTGAGGTCTCTGCTGTTTGAAAGATACCTTAAGCCAGAGGAAGGCACAGAGGATGTGGTGCTGTGTGATATTCAAAATAATTCAGAAAATGTTATCTTCGTGTTTGATGGGATCATGGATGTGATTGGCAACCCCGTGCTAAATAACATTATGGCAAAAGAACTTCTGTGTGATGCCAAGATTCTGACCACGTGCAGACCAGAGGCAGAAGACTGCGAGTTTTTATCTGACTGGCCATCTTACAGAGTGGAGGTCCAAGGATTCAACAACGAGTCCATCCATGCTTACTTAAAGTGGATGTTAGGCACTGAGGATGACTATGTTTGTAGTGTTGCGAGCAACGACGCACTATTCAGTCTATGCCATGTCCCAATGTACGCTTTCATAGTGACTGCTTGTATTTCATTTAGTCCCTGTGAGGCTAAAAACCACCCATGCACCATAACAGAAATGTATGTGCGGATCTTTCGTCATTGCATGAAAAGACATGGTGACCAAAATGTTGAGTATCTGGATAAGTACATTCATGACAATATGGGGAACATCAAGTTTCTAGCTATAAACTCTTTCCAAGCATTACTTGCGAAAACTGTAAACTTGACAGAAATGGATTGCAAGGACAACAGTGTTCAACATGCGTTCTTGACATCCAGTGCAGCAAAGGAATCGTCAACTGGCCATTCGTTTGCTTTTCTCCACAACACGATGCAGGAGTTTTGGGCTGCTCTTTTCCTGTTGATGACACCTGGAAACATCACCTCCGTCCTTCAACAGTGCCAGACAGAAGAAGGAAAGTACTTGAAGTACATTGTGTCCTTCCTCTGTGGACTCTTGTCCAGTGACATTGCTGAATTGATTAACTGTGTAGTGCCAGAGGACCAGATAAGGGAAATATCTGACATATACCTTGAGAAAGTCATAGACACCTTCCTCGGGCCTGCAATACTACAGGGACATGATGAGTCCCATACCGAGTTGGATGCTGATCTCCTCTTTGTTTGCCAGTGCTTGTATGAGCACCAGTCACCCGAAGCCTGCTCACTCCTTCTACAAAAAGTGGAGTATGAGCTTGATCTCTGTGGACAATATCTCGATCCTCAACAGTGCTGTGCCGTGTCATATGTAATCAACCAGTCCACAAACAGGAATGTCCGTCTGTACCTGAATGACTGCACTTTCTCTGATCCAGGATTGAGGCTGATTCTGGGCTCTTTGAAAAACCTTCAATGTCTCAGGTGAGTCTGCTATCAGTGATCATTTCCACTATGCTTGTAGCTTTGGAAGTGCTCTCAGCTCTGGCTGGAAGAGTTTAGACAGTATATTCATACTAATTGGTAAGATATTGTATCAATACTTAAACTAATAGATTCTGAAAGTATCACATTGACATGGTACATAACATGGTTTGAACACTATCATCTTGCCTTTAGATAATTACAGTAACATAACTTGTGTTAATAGATTGGATCCCACTACACAATGTCAGGTGTGGAAAGCTGCTCTTCACTCAGGGAACCCGAGTGACTCTGAAGGCTTGCTAAGACTGTGTGAATATGAAATTCACTTAAGAGTCAAGGAGCAACAGGACCAAAAGGTGTGGGAGAGAGTGGGAGAGGTCCTGAAGCGCAAGAGACCAGAGAAGGTCAAACTCTGTCTACATTTGGTTGACAACTCACTGCATGCAGCTGATTCCTTGGGAAAGAGCATATTTGACTGTTTGCCAAGCGTTGAGGCTATCAGGTGGGTACATTAAATGTACTGGAGGGTCATTATGTAGGTTGTTTATTATGTAGCTGAGATCAAACATCATTATGATAACTGTATAACCATTGTATAAAACCATTATTTTAGGTTTGTTGAACCTGTTGATCTGAGACGATCGTTAATGGCATGGAAAATGGAGGTGAGGTCATTCCAGCAGGATATCTTGATGCACGGGGCTCTGTACCAGATGGAGACGGGACTGAAATCTGTAGAGGACCTGCAAGCAGTGCTTTGTCTGGCTAGCACATATTCTTTAGAGGAACAGAGCAAATTCATTTTGAGTTTGTACCAACATATAGGAAAATATGAGCATGATGAAGGTGTAGCAGTTCTACCAATATTGCAGCCAGTTTTCAAGTCATTTCCTGCAGTCTGGTACATACACTTTGCTGATACGAAGGCCTCTGTCCTCCTTGAGGTGATGAAACTCCAAAACGTGAAGAAACCAGTGGAGCTGTGGTGGTCAAATGATGAGTGTGACATGAGCCTCATTCATTGTTTGCCTTATATTTCACAGCTAAGGCAAGTTCTGTTATGTTATTTGTCTGATTGAAACCCATTTTGTTTATGCGATTTACAGGCTAACACTTTTCATTGTCTATAGCTTTAGCACAAAGGTCCTAATGGAGTGTGGTCATTAAAAAAAAGTTCTCTCTATGAACAGGTTCAATGACTGCATTCTGATCCAGTATGATGACACTAAAGGAACCATTGAAGGCCTTTTGAAACTCTTCTGTTTTGCAAAGCAGCGTCAGCTTGAGACAGGAGAGGAGACACTGAGGATGCTGTCGACGGTATGCAGCTACTCAAACTTCCCTTTTCAGAGTGGTAACAAAGACGAACAGAGTGATTTTCTGCTAGATTTGTACTCCTCTGCAAAGTCGTTTGAACTTGAATTGGAGGGCCAAATTCTCCCATCATTGTTGACAGTCTTTCAGTCAGCTCAGCCTGCAGCCTGGGTCCTCGACCTCGGTACAGACAAGGCCTCCATCCTACTTGAGGTGCTGAAACTCCAAACAGAGAAGAAACCAGTTAGACTGAAGGGCTGGCTAGAAACTGATAAAAGCAAAATATGGAGTTTTCTTCGGTGCCTACCATATATTTCACAACTGAGGTAGGTCAATGGTCAGTCCCTTTCAAACACATACAGTAGGTGAGAATAGGTGTTCCACCCTTTCATGGCCTAACACATTGTTTTCTGGCAGGATTGTTCCTCAAGATGAGAGTGATACAGAGGTGAAGATGCCTACACTGACTTCTGAGCAACTAAAGAGATTCTTCCTTTTGCACCTGCTTGATCATGGAGATCTGGACAACACTGAGACAGGACAGAGCTCTGTTGAGGAACTGTTGTCAGTTCTTGGGTTTGCTCATTCAGACGACTCTCCAGAAAGGTGCTTGTTTCTGTTAGATCTGTTCTCACATGGGAAAGACTACGAGACTCAAACAGGCAGAAAAGTTTGTCAAGCATTACTTCCTGTTTATCGGTCAGCCCCTGCAGTCTGGTCCATAGACCTCTCGGAGAGAAAGGGCTCTCTAAGCTGTGATGACCAGTTCCAGCTGTCTCTGTGGTGTGCACTCCCTGACGGCTCAGAATGGGATGCACAGCTAGCCTCCTCACTCCTCCAGGCCCTAGACTATACCATCACATTGTCAGGGTGGTTGCCCACTGTAACCTGCAAGGCAGTAGGTGCAGTCCTAGGCCAATCTGCCCCTGGAGAAAAACTCAACGTCAGTCTCACCCCAGATAGTATCTCATTCCAAGGAGCTGCATTACTCTTCAAGCAAGTGAAAGAGTTTCACAAACTTAAGTATGATTTTGATAGTGGTATTTTAACAATGTAGAATGGTGGGGGTAAAAAAAAGCATTTTGATCATGATTTGCAGAATAAGTCCTCTTTTTTTTGTATTGACTTCTAGGGTAAACGAAATGTCAACAGCGAAGCTGGCCAGATTGGCAAGGTCAATGACATGCCGAAGACCAATGGTCGTTGAGGAGCTGACTCTTCTCTTCTCTAGGTCAATTCTAAAAGAAGGGGTGCAGTGTAGAGTGCTCAGTGGTTTAGCTTTACTCCTTAGAGTTTGGACTGTAAGGGTCTTAAATCTGATAGACTGTCCAATCCAGGGTTTCCTTCTCACTACCTTGTTGTGTCATCAGGGTCCACTCACTATCAGGCAAGTTTCTAGATCTTCTTCACACTTGAAAAAATATGGACTTTTGTTTTGTGAGGTGTGCTATTGTTTTGAAAGATGGGTTTGTGTATGTTTCCATGACAGACTGAGTAAGGAGACTCTGCAGCAGCTGGCTGTTGTGGTGTATGAGGCTCAGGATGAGGAACTGACCCAATGCTTTCTGGAAAAGTTGGGTAGTGATCTGTCTAACTGTACACTGGACTGGGATGTGCTTCACTACTTGCTGAAGACCACCACACAACCCATCACCATCAACCTCAGGAGGAGCAGAATCAGAGACCAATACATACCTTATCTCCTCCCTTTGCTGGAGAATGTTCACTTTCAAAGGTCTGGGTGACACAAGATATTGATTTCTAGTTTATATTGAATATGTTACACGATTCCAACAATGAAAATGTTGTTTTCCTGTTATAGTAATTATATCACTTGGTACTGTATTCCTTTGTGTCTGCAGAACAAGCTCCCAGTTTGAAAGGACAGCTCTGAGAGAAATACATGAGCAACGTGCTGGTCACTTGGTGAACAGTTTATTGAAGTCATCAGATGACTGGATCGACCTGAACAACCTGGTTTTGAACCATGATGACTGTGAAGCACTTCGTTTTGCCCTGCACTACAGTGACGGTGTCAAACTCAACTTGTTGTTGACCATCATTCCAAAGGAGGAAATGGAGAGCATTCTGACTCTTCTACACAGAGTCTCTGAGCTCAGGTCACTGTCCAATTGTCTATCAGCATCCCTTACCTTGAATGTGACTTTTACTTGATTGAAGTTTGTGTTTTTGGGTATGAGCGACGTGAACAGACAACCTGGTCGCACACCCATTTGCATGATATTATGTTTTTTTGTGTTCCTTTAATTCGTATGATATGTTACAAATATGTTACAAATGGTCCTGTGGCGTTGGAATAGAGGTCGTACAGTTTCATACGTCTTGGCGGTCATACAGTATCTTGTTGCATTAGCATTTGATGCTAATTGTAGCTAGCAGGTTAGCTTAACATCACTATCAGACTAGGTTAACATAGCTAGCAGGTTAGCTTTTTTTATTACATTTTTTTAACCCCTTTTTTCTCCCCAATTTCATGGTATCCAATTGGTAGTAATTACAGTCTTGTCTCATTGCTGAAACTCCCGTACGGACTCGGGAGAGGCGAAGGTCAAGAGCCATGCGTCCTCCGAAACACAACCCAACCTAGCCGCACTGCTGCTTGACACAACGCACATCCAACCCGGAAGCCAGCCGCACCAATGTGTCGGAGGAAACACCGTACACCTGGCGACCTGGTCAGCGTGCACTGCGCCCGGCCCGCCACAGGAGTCACTAGTGCGCGATGAGACAAGGATATCCCTGCTGGCCAATCCCTCCCTAACCCGGACGACGCTGGGCCAATTGTGCGTCGCCCCATAGACCTCCCGGTCGCGGCCGGCTGCGACAGGGCCTGGGCTCGAACCCAGAGTCTCTGGTGGCGCAGTGCTCTAAGGCACTGCATCGCAGTGCTAGCTGTGCCACCAGAGACTCTGGGTTCGAGCCCAGGCGGCTGCGATGCAGTGCCTTAGAGTACTGCGCCACCCAGGAGGCCCTGCTAGCAGGTTAGCTAAACATGGTTAGGGTTAGCTAACATGCTAAGTATTTGTAAAACGCTATGGTTGTGGTTAGCTAAAGTTCCTAATTAGCTAAGATGCTAAAGTTGTACCCAATGCAATTTGATCATGCAACTTTTGTTTCTGTCTGAAGTAACCAGACCATTTGCAACATATCGGCTGTAACCCCCACCAAAAAATGGTATTATCCTTTGTGTAGTCGGAGAGACCAAGCTGTAATAGAATACTGTTCCAAAGTACTTGTCCACCAATTTCTGCTTACCTTGCAGGGTAGACAGGAAACTATTGCTGGAGCTGCTCCATACCTGTGCAGGATTGAGAAGGAGGAGAGGAGTGGCACCTGCACTCCTGACACTGCTGCATCACAAACTGGACCTCTCCTGCTCCTCTGCCATAGACCTATTTGGGCAGGAGAAAGAGACTGTTTTGAGCCTCAGTTTTGGAGACTGTAGGGTCATCTCCGCGGCCATCCAGGAAGCTGATGGTGACACAGAGCTGATCCTACATGACTGCCATGTTGAGGATGCAGGACTAGAGGAGCTGTTTCATGTTTTGCACAGGATTCATATGAGGTGAGATGCCTGTCTTAAGGAAGATTCCTTGTTTTAACATTTGTCTGACTACTTATATGTCCTCTCCTGAATCCAACATTTACTCCTGCAGTAAATGGCAACCGCACACAACCATTCTGTGATCTTGTGAGTGCTTTACATTTGAACGTCCAGTAAGCTAATGACATTGTTTGACTTTGTTACACAATAGCTTTGGAAAACCTCTTCTGCTGCAAATCCTGCACTTGATATTTGTGGAAGATGGCGACAGGTCAGTGAGGCTTGCTTCATTACTCTCCAGAGCCCTGGAAAAGAAGGTGGACCTCAGTCAGAGCCCTTTAGACTCGAGGGCCTGTTCAACACTTGCCTTGGTTCTAGAACACTCGGAAGGGCTTTCCGAGCTGGACCTCAGTGACTGCCACCTCACTGACACACACCTGGATGTGCTGCTCCCACATCTGCACAAAGTTCAAGTCCTGAAGTAAGGACAATATCAAGTAGAATGTCCATTGAACAGCAAAAACTATTGCAGATTGCACTTTTAAGACAGTAAAACTACACCATGTTCTCTCTTTCAGTCTTTGCAATAATGAAATCACCGACAAAGGTGCTGTGAAACTTAACCTATACATGATCGGCAATAGCTTTACAGAAACTGTATGGTGAGTAAAACATTCTTGCTTGTTGTTCTAACATAGCAGCGTTAGCTAGATAGTTAACAACTATAAAAAAGTTGGATAGCTAGCCCGCTAACGTAACTGTTAGCTAGCTAGCTAACTTAGCATTATAGCTAGGTAGCATAGAAACCACAACAACCAAACTCTCCGAATGGCTCGGGAGGAAGGCATAGTCATAGACAACGGTTCAGTACCCAGGTGGATTTTTTTGGGGTTGTTGATGTTTCTGTCAGAACATTCCCAGTGGCCCGACACTCCTCCATAGCTGATGCTAAGTGATAATTTACACTTTCAGGTTGGGCTGTTTGCTTTGGATAGCTTTTGAAACCTCTGAAAATGTCCAGAGAAAGGAAATATGCAATTTGTTGACACTACAACATAGTAGACTTATTTATTAACCTTTATGTAAATAGGGAGTCACATTGAGAACTATTTTTACAAGAGTCCTGTATACGTTTATAAATAAAACACACTATAATAAAACACAACAGCCCTACATATACATTACAAATAAAACACACTATAATAAAACGCATAATACACAAGATTAAACATATTTAAGAAAAGCAATCATATTCTGTAACATAAGTCTCCAATCAATAATTTAAAAGGCCTGAAAAGCACCGTAATATCTAATTGCAAGGAATTCTGTGTATTGTTCCACACATAAGGGGCAAAAAAACTAAAAGCAGATTTTCCCAATTCTGTGGAGACCAAAGGATTTCCAGAGTTATCCATCCCTGAGAACGGGTTTGCTAATTTGTATGTCTCAATGAAGTAATGTACAGAGGAGGTTTCTGCAAGACTGCTATGTAAGTAAATAAGAGTGCAGTTCTCTTCTTACAGACAGAGGTCCATCCCACATGTTTGTAAAGAATACAATGACTAGTCCTAAAACCATCTCCAGTGATAAAACGTATTGCTGAATGGAATACTGAGTCCAATGGTTTCAAAACAGGCTGGCGCGTGCATATAAATGTCACCACAGTCTATTACAGGGAGAAGCATTGTTTGAACAATCTTCCTTCTATTTTCAGAATTGAAGCAGGATTTATTTCTATATAAAAAAACAATCATCGATCTCCACTCCTTTGTCAAGTTTTCAATGTGTGTTTCAATAGAACAACTTGTCATCAATCCAGATACCCAAGTACTTATAGTGAGAACCTTGCTCCATTTGGAGTGAAAATATGCAAGTCCTTAAGGTCAACATTAGGAGACCTAGAGAACAGCATAAACCTGGTTTAATTTGCATTTAACACAAATGTAAGATCAGTAAGTGATTTTTGGAATGAGTCAATCATGCTGAATGTCACGAATGGCCTGCTGCACTAAAGAGGCTCAGGGATAAATAACTCATCTGCGTAGAGGTGAATGTTACAGGTGTTAACAGTATTTCCAATGTCATTTATACACAACGTGAACAACAATGGCCCCAAAATCAAACCCTGCGGTACCCCTTTAAGCACTTCAAGAAATTCAGATTTAACCCAGTCTATCATAATAGCGAGGGGGCTGTCACTAAGATAATTGTGAAATCACAAACAGGCATCAGTGCCAAGGTGTAACACAGACAACTTACTCAATAAGATAGAATGATCAACTGTATAAAACACTTTTGACAAATCTATAAGTAGGACAGACAGCACAATTCATTTTAGCATCCAAAGCATTGACAATATCATTTACAACTGATGTGGTTACAGTAATAGTACTGTGCCTTGGTCTAAACCCTGACTGATGTACATTCAAAATACAGTTCACAGATAAAAAGAAGTTCCAAGCTTGATATGAACACCTTGATATGGGACGATAGTTGTCAAGATCACAACAAGCCCTTATGGAGTGGCAGCACATAAGTTGATTTCCACACTTTAGGAATATTTCCTGATAAATCTTAAATTAAAGATGTGGGTTATTGAGCCCACAATGAGGGAAGTTGCACACTTGAGCAGACCCTTCAGCCAGATGGTTGGCCCCTGTAGATTTATTTAATGTCGAATGCCAACAACACATCAAGGACTTTATTGTTTGAATTGCTGAAAGGAAAAACCCTGACTGACATTTTCAAAATGATTCGGTAAAATTCCCCCATCAACATCCAGTACATTGTCATACTGAGTAGGTTTTTGAATTCTGTCAGAGCCTGCAGAAATAAAATGTTGATTTAAATTCATTAATGCTATCAGTTATCAGTAATAGGGCCAGACTCTACATTCATTTGTAAGGGAAGAGTAGAAGTACCACCCTTTAATGATTTCAGTTTTCTAGAATTTATATGGATTTCCAGTACATGTACAGTCAGCCAGAGGGTTCATATAATAATAGCATCTCTATTGCGTATGAATTCAGATAATTCAGGTGTGAACCAAAGGTTCGATCTATTTTGAACTCTCCGTTTTTATAAACGGGCATGCTTATCTGAAATGTTGTTAAAAACAGTAATAAATTGATTTCGAGCCAAATTCAGAATGGATACACATTCACAAATGCGAGTGAATAAAAAATGATTTGCAACTCTGTTTTTCTCTGTTTGCAGCGGGTCATTTCATAGGGAATGGTCAGAGACGCTTTCATATTGTAACATCATCAAAAGTTTGACAATAAAGGCGCTAACATTGCATCCATTCTAAAAGTTGGTTGAATTCTCTAAATCTATGGCTCTGCCTGCCTCCACAACTGTCACAATGTAGATTCATTCCTCTCCACAGGCTCTCCAACAAGATGATCACTGAGTTTGACATCTTATTGGCGGACAATCGCTACAAACTGTGGCCAGCTCATGTGGAGCCTGGGCACGATCAGCGCGTTACTTCCCTGGGATCTACCTCTGTGACAAATGAGACCTCTAAAGTATTTTCAACAGTAGAGTTATTGATTGAAATTGAACAGCACAAACTGTGTTTTCACAAAATGATTTTGGTGTAAAATAGTCCATATGGCATGTTTCTCATTTATTGCCCGTGATGTGATTGCCATATAAATAACTTTTTACAATGGATTTTTCACTTAGACATGTGTTTTGCATATGCTAACCTCACTGTTGTCTTCCACTTGTATAGAAAAAAACCCTCATTGAAGAATTTGACCCTGACAAAACAATAACAGACAAGATTACCTACAGGTAACTACTTTGGGTTTAATGATCAATTACAATTATGTTTTTAAGGCTTTGTGTACCCATGTTTTATTTCCAATCACAGCCCAAACATTGCTGAAGCAAGCCTATGGTCGGGATCAAATTTATTGCAGGTAGTGAGTTAGTGCATTTTAAATTGTCTGTCTGGTTGTATGCTGGAGGACTTCTTAGTCAGGTTTGCAGTCAAAACTGAATTAATCACGCCACGAGACTGGCAGTTTCTAAATCAAGTGTTAACTCCCATGCATCCAGGACTTGCTGCAGTGCAAATCAAACACACCTCTGAAAGCATTATCTGGAAACCCACTCTTTGCAATTGCTTGAATACCAGCCTATGTTTTACCCCAGTTTACAGTCTCTTTCAAGTCATAATAATCAATGGCCGGGGTCTGGGAGCTAGAATTGGATGTATGTATACTCTGCCAATGCAGATACAAAAAAGAGTAATGAGAGCAAGCTTCAATACAGAAAACTTAGCAAACGACGCATTTGTGGTAATTAAGTGCATGGAGGCCGCCATCTTAAGGCACGTCCCTCATTGGTTACTCTTAGACTTGCCCCACATCTATTTTACTCTCCCTCCATTTCATGGGGGTGGCAGGTAGCCTAGTGGTTAGAGCGTTGGGCCAGTAAAGGTTGCTAGATCTAATCCCCAAGCTGACAATGTAAAAAAATCTGTCATTCTGCCCCCGGTAGTTAACCCACTGTTCGTAGGCTGTCATTGTAAATAAGAATTTGTTCTTAACTGACTTGTCTAGTTAGATAAAAATGAAATAAAACATGGTGCTCCCCAGGTTCCAGTGTGGGTCTCGTGGCAGGTTTCAGTGCAGAGCTACAGGGCTGGTTTTTGGGATGAGGGGGGCAGGGATTGTGGAGTACAGTGTGGTCCACTGGGACAGGGATATCCTTGCTAACACCAGCTATGAGCCTGCAGGCCCCTTGTTTCAACTCAGGAGTCCAGAGGGACATATGTACCAACTACATCTACCTCACTGCGAGGTTACGGGTGAGTGAATTGTTGTGGCTTCACCAATCTGCACTGAAACACCACACATTACTATGACAAATTGGTTTCATGCATTTCATCTCTCTCCCAGTGTCTGCAGCTGAGAACCTTCTTGTGGCCCACATATGCAGAAAGAACAGGGAGTTCTTAATACCCAAGGTGACACACTCACACGTGATTGTAAGCATTAGTGGGCTTTCAAGTTATGGAAAAGCTCGTAAAAAACAATCCAACAGCAACAGTATCCAAGGACAGGTGCTACTGTTCCTTGAGCCTGAAGCAACTCCAAAAGAGCAAAGGCTCTGGGTGTTCCTGCTGCCCCGAGACATGCCGCCAGACGAGGTACGTCCAAGTCCCTGAAAATGAACTTCTCCTTTTTAAAATATTTTGTCAATTTATGAATAACTGGTTCGTTACCTGGGCCCGTTTCCCAAAATTATCTAAATAAAGGGAAATACATTTTAAAAAGATATACTTCATATTCATCATCTCCAGCACCATCCCAACATCAACATACTGTATGTGAAAATGGCGTGTTTTGTATTAAAAAAAGAGAAATATTGTGTTTCCAATGACATCATCAATCAATTAGTAGGAAATGCCTACTCACAATTGGTCAACATCACACGATGCACACTGACGATTATTATACATATTTTTGCAAATAGTTACTTAATCAACAATGCAGATGTTTTTTTTAAGGGCTCGTAATAAGCTTTTCACGGTAAGGTTGTACACCTGTTGTATTTGGCACGTGACATTTTTTGGTCATTGGAAACACTTAACTTCCACAAGCGTTTTTACTACAAAACAAAAATGTGCATTTTTCACATACAGTGGCAAGAAAAAGTATGTGAACCCTTTGGAAATACCTGGATTTCTGCATAAATTGGTCATAAAATGTAATTTCTTTATTGAACAAACCGTGTAAACATTCACAGTGCAGGGTGGGGAAAGTATGTGAACCCTTTAATAACTGGTTGACCCTCCTTTTGCAGCAATAACCTCAACCAAACGTTTTCTGTAGTTGCGGATCAGACCTGCACAACGGTCAGGAGGAATTTTGGACCATTCCTCTTTACAAAACTGTTTCAATTCAGCAATATTCTTGGAATGTCTGGTGTGAACTGTTCTCTTGAGGTCAAGCCACATTTTTCCGTCGATGATAGCAAGCTGTCCAGGCCCTGAGGCAGCAAAGCAGCCCCAAACCATGACGCTCCCGCCACCATAGTTTACAGTTGGGATGAGGTTTTGATGTTGGTGTGCTGTGCCTTTTTTTTCTCAAAACAGTGTTGTGTGTTCCTTCCAAACAATTCGACTGTAGTTTCATCTGTCCACAGAATATTTTGCCAGTAGCGTGGTGGAACATCCAGGTGCACTTTTGCAAACTTCAGACGTGCAGCAATGTTTTTTTTGGACAGCAGTGGCTTCTTCCGTGGTGTCCTCCCATGAACACTATCATTGTTAGTCTTTTACGTATCGTAGACTCGTCAACAGAGATGTTAGCATCTTCCAGAGATTTATGTAAGTCTTTAGCTGACACTAGGATTCTTCTTAACCTCATTGAGCATTCTGCGCTGTGCTCTTGCAGTACTCTTTGCAGGACGGCCACTCCTAGGGAGAGTAGCAACAGTGCTGAACTTTCTCATTTAGTTTAAGCACACTATGTTTGTCTATTGTTGTGACTTAGATGAAGATCCGATCAAATTTGATAACCAATTTATGCAGAAATCCAGGTAATTCCAAAGAGTTCACATACTTTTTTTGCCACTGTATGTTGGGGTGGTGCTGGAGATGAAGTTTCCCTTTAAGGCTAAGTTCATTGTAAGAACCTTTGTAGGACCATCATTATATCTCTGAGCTGTTTCCCGAAACCCTCGTTACTAAAGTTGCACTTGAAAACACTTGTTATTTACAGACTGCCTCAGACCACTGGTAGAACAGCTAAGTGCATCGTTAGATGCTACCCTACCCCATGTTGCGCAACATTTCTATAGGCTATGCAATTGCATGAGAAAACAGAGTTTTGATTGCCTCTTAATTTTTAGGGATAGGGGGCAGCATTTTCACTTTGGATGAATAGCGTGCCCAGGAGTGAACTGCCTCCTACTCTGTCCCAGATGCTAATATATGCATATTATTATTACTATTGGATAGAAAACACTCTGAAGTTTCTAAAACTGTTTGAATGATGTCTGTGAGTATAACAGAACTCATATGGCAGGCGAAAACCTGAGAAATCCAACCAGGAAGTGGGATATCTGAGGTTGGTCGATTTTCAACTCATCGCCTATTGAATTCCCAGTGGGATATGGATCTGTTTGCACTTCCTACGGCTTCCACTAGATGTCAACAGTCTGTAGAACCTTGAATGACGCGTCTACTGTGATTTGGAGCCGGGTGAGAGGGGAATGAGTCAGTGGTCTGGCAGAGAGCCAGGTCCTGGTCACGCGCATTCCACATGATATCGACTTGCGTTCCATTACTTCTATAGACACAAAGGAATTCTCCGGTTGGAACGTTATTGAATATTTATGATAACAACATACTAAAGATTGATTCTATACTTAGTTTGACAAGTTTATTCGACCTGTAATATAACTTTTTGAAGTTTTCGTCCGACGTTCGCCTGGACCTGCACGAGCGTTTGGATATGTGTACTAAACGTGCTAACAAAAGTAGCTACTTGGACATAAATAATGGACATTATCAAACAAAACAACAATTTATTGTGGAACTAGGATTCCTGGGAGTGCATTCTGATGACGATCATCAAAGGTAAGGGAATATTTATAATGTAATTTCGTATTTCTGTTGACTCCAACATGGCGGAGAAATTTTGTTTCTATCTGAGCGCCGTCTCAGATTATTGCATGGTTTGCTTTTTCCGTAAAGTTTTTTTGAAATCTGACACAGCGGTTGCATTAAGAACAAGTGTATCTTTAATTCTATGTAAAACATGTATCTTTCATCAAAGTTTATGATGAGAATTTCTGTTATTTGATGTGGCTCTCTGCAATTTCTCCGGATATTTTGGAGGCATTTCTGAACATGGCGCCAATGTAAACTGAGATTTTTGGATATAAATATGCACATTATCGAACAAAACATACATGTATTGTGTAACATGATGTCCTATGAGTGTCATCTGATGAAGATCATCAAAGGTCAGTGATTAATTTTATCTCTATTTCTGCTTTTTGTGACTCCTATCTTTGGCTGGGGAAATGGCTGTGTGTTTTTTGGACTTGGCGGTGATCTAACATAATCATATGTTGTGTTTTCGCTGTATTTAAATCGGACACGATGGGTAGATTAACAAGAGGTTTATCTTTCATTTGCTGTATTGGACTTGTTAATGTGTGAAAGTTACATATTTAAAAAAAAAAGATTTTTGAATTTCCCGCACTGCCTTTTCAGCGGAATGTTGTCGAGGGGTTCCGCTAGCGGAACGTGTGTCCTCGAAAGGTTAAAAAGAGGAGTATCCCATCAGCTTTCTATAGGCTAGGCCTACAATATTTATTTATTCATCAACTTTCCTAATATTAAGCACAATGCTTCGCTTTACAACAGGAGTATAGCCTACCTGGCTGGCATGAAAATGAACCACTGGGAAAAGCATTCTCCATTCGCTATTTAGGTGCATAGATGACGTGTATTTTTTTTCCCTCCATGCCCCTGTTCCAAGACAGGTGTATGATAATGGTCCATTCTAAATCAAAACTAATTTCACACATACAGTGGGGAGAAGAAGTATTTGATACACTGCCGATTTTGCAGGTTTTCCTACTTACAAAGCATGTAGAGGTCTGTAATTTTTATCATAGGTACAATTCAACTGTGAGACGGAATCTAAAACAAAAATCCAGAAAATCACATTGTATGATTTTTAAGTACTTAATTAGCATTTTATTGCATGACATAAGTATTTGATACATCAGAAAAGCAGAACTTAATATTTGGTACAGAAACCTTTGTTTGCAATAACAGAGATCATACGTTTCCTGAAGTTCTTGACCAGGTTTGCACACACTGCAGCAGGGATTTTGGCCCACTCCTCCATACAGACCTTCTCTAGATCCTTCAGCTTTTGGGGCTGTCGCTGGGCAATACTGACTTTCAGCTCCCTCCAAAGAGTTTCTATTGGGTTCAGGTCTGGAGACTGGCTAGGCCACTCCAGGACCTTGAGATGCTTCTTACGGAGCCACTCCTTAGTTGCCCTGGCTGTGTGTTTCGGGTCGTTGTCATGCTGGAAGACCCAGCCACGACCCATCTTCAATGCTCTTACTGAGTGAAGGAGGTTGTTGGCCAAGATCTCGCGATACATGGCCCCATCCATCCTCCCCTCAATACGGTGCAGTCGTCCTGTCCCCTTTTCAGAAAAGCATCCCCAAAGAATGATGTTTCCACCTCCATGCTTCACGGTTGGGGTGGTTTTCTTGGGGTTGTACTCATCCTTCTTCTTCCTCCAAACACGGCGAGTGGAGTTTAGACCAAAAAGCTCCCATTCCTCCTCTGGATCATCCAGATGGTCATTGGCAAACTTCAGACGGGCCTGGACATGCACTGGCTTGAGCAGGGAGACCTTGCGTGCGCTGCAGGATTTTAATCCATGACGGCGTAGTGTGTTACTAATGGTTTTCTTTGAGACTGTGGTCCCAGCTCTCTTCAGGTCACTGACCAGGTCCTGCCGTGTAGTTCTGGGCTGATCCCTCACCTTCCTCATGATCATTGATGCCCCACGAGGTGAGATCTTGCATGGAGCCCCAGACCGAGGGTGATTGACCGTCATCTTGAACTTCTTCCATTTTCTAATAATTGTGCCAACAGTTGTTGCCTTCTCACCAAGCTGCTTGCCTATTGTCCTGTAGCCCATCCCAGCCTTGTGCAGGTCTACAATTTAATTCCTGATGTCCTTACACAGCTCTCTGGTCTTGGCCATTGTGGAGAGGTTGGAGTCTGTTCGATTGAGTGTGTGGACAGGTGTCTTTTATACAGGTAACGAGTTCAAACAGGTGCAGTTAATACAGGTAATGAGTGGAGAACAGGAGGGCTTCTTAAAGAAATACTAACAGGTCTGTGAGAGCCGGAATTCTTACTGGTTGGTAGGTGATCAAATACTTATGTCATGCAATAAAATGCAAATGAATTACTTAAAAATCATACAATGTGATTTTCTGGATTTTTGTTTTAGATTCCGCCTCTCACAGTTGAAGTGTACCTATGATAAAAATTACAGACCTCTACATGCTTTGTAAGTAGGAAAACCTGCAAAATCGGCAGTGTATCAAATACTTGTTCTCCCCACTGTATAAATTATTAAGCATATGTAAAGACAACATTAAATTAAGAATAGTCTGAGGGGTGACAATATTAGCCTATCACTTGTGAATAATTTATTATCACTTGTGCATTAAGGCAAGAAACTGCGCATACCTTTTTTTTGCGACCTTTTTAAAACCATGGTCGCACACCTCATGTATCCTAGCCCATAGGCCTATATGCTTTGATAAGGTTTGTAATCACAGCTAAATAAGTGCTCTAATAACTTCTTAAAATGAAGCACATTAATCTGCTTTATAAGCGGTGTAGAGCTTAACTGTCATACATACATAGGCTGTGCATGAGTTTCAAGTTTGGGGAAGATCATTTTCACCTTTTGAGAACCCGCTAATTGATTGCATTTTGGAACATTCGCTTACTGCCGTGTGCGCATTGCTGTGCTTATAATGTGAAAAAATATACTAATAGTTTAGCTTCAAATGTTAAACTATCAGCCTCATTGCTTTTTAATTTTTTGTTGTTGATGCAAGTGGTTGTATTAATTTGGGATCTATTGCCTCCTACAACTGTCCCAGACAGAGTATGTTTGGAATATTTATTTATTGTGCAGAAGGACAAGTTGACCAATCGAATAGGTAAACTTTTTCCCTATTGGGGATAGTAGATTGACATAGGCTAGTGTTTTGGCTGTTCGTTAGGCCTACTCATCTTGTTGGCTGATAAAAAGTAGGCTAAATGTGGACAGTTCTAACATCTTCAATATGCACCTCGGAATTCCATAAGAGGGACACGCGCAGTTGCATCCCCGATGTCTGTCTATATTCACTTGTAGCTTACTTCTTAGCTGAAATGCCTGTGAGAAGGACCTGATCATGTGACTGGCATTGGCTACATCTGAGAGAGACATGTGAGTGAGAGGTGCTTCTGAGCACAGCAGCCGGGAATTATAATTAGCTTTTAACTTATTAGATTCAACCCAAGTGCACAATGGCCACTTTGGCCGCAAAAGGCATGGATTTTTATTGGGCGTTATGGCCACACAAGGTGGATGCCGGTGGGAAATTTGAGGGACTGATGCTTGTCAAATTGTGAACGAGAGACTGATGAAGTGTGTGCAGCCTGTGACTTTGTCAAATCATCATTAGATTCTATCTCGGAGCTGGGCCGTCGTCAGTATTGTGGAATAATTATAAATTCAAGGTAAGATTTGAATGGAGAAAGCTGATCCGAGAGTAGTGCTCCCTTTCTTTCGATCCTATCAGTATCGACAAATGCTCAAATGACGCACTTAGTGACCGTTCTCTCTACGTGGTGTTTTGGGAAACACATGTGACATCTCCAGCCGTTATAGGAACGTTAAAATACTTGTAAGCTTAAGGTCCTTCACTACGAGTCAGTGATGCACAAAGTAAACTGCAATATCGGGCCGATTTCCGCAACAACTAAGAATGTGAATCGCGAGGCTACACTTCTCTGCTGTTCTGGTCCTGCAGATATCGGGCGCGTTCCTCTGCCCATGCGTTGCTGATGCATGCCAGATTTTACGCCTGGATAGGTATTTTACGTATCAGCTAACCACATCATGTTATAGCAATCTGGTGCCCAATGGCACGGTCGGCGACGTGGAACACAACCATTGGTTGATGCATGTAACATCTGAGCAGGGAAACGCGACCATCATGTTGCAGCAGTGTGAAGTGCACATGGGCAGATATTCTTTGCTACTTCACTGTCTTGGATCAACCTCATCTGCAGAATCTGCAGTTCATCCTTATGCTTGTTGCAACGTCATATAGCTGAGTCTGTTTAAATTGTAAAATGAGGGAGAAAAAATAAAATAACTAAGCCTTGTGAATTCCAAACCAGCCCCTTGCCCCTACCAACTCACTCGGAGTTCCCTTCATTTTCAAGTGTAGCTGACAAAACTAAGAGGGTGACTTCCAGAGTGGCAAGAGGATCCAATTAAGGGTCTAATTAGCCCCTCCCACCCTCTCTAATGTTCACTCCTTCAGCATTTGGACACTTGTGCATATGATGGAGGCGCATGTGAACGTGCAAATTCGAGGGGCGAGGGGGAAGATGAAAGGCCTGGTTTGGAATTCAGCATTCCTAAACCTTATTTCATCTGTCTGAGTCAAGATATTTTTCTCACAGGTGGAAAATCAGCACAAAGAGTTCACATTCATTAAGACCAGCTCATCCTGTATGCTGACACCCACAGCCAAATATAGTGTGACTTCTGACCTCAAACAAGGCTTTCTTGTTCAACCCAAAGTAAGTGGAACAGAAAACCAGAGACATCTTGCTAATAATGTCACATGTTATTCTGCCTTCCATTAGGACTAACCATACCATTTGTCCATCACTCAATCTCCTTTTTTCTTTCACATGTTCCCTCACTTACTCTTTCAGAAATGCACATTGCACATTGCACATTGCACATACCAACACGCCACCTTTGAGGTCTTCTTGAACCGTAGTATCACAGAACTCAATATGAAAATTCTGGAGACAAAGCTAAAGACGCGGAAACGCTGGTGTCGCCGAGTGATTCTCAACACACCACGGGGTAACCGTTTCCTTCTTACCAACCAGTCAGACAGGATATTTGCTTTATCATACACACAGATTTAATTTTAAACCTGTACCGTTATCCTACATTACATTCAATCTGATAACATACAGTAGCTTACATTCTGAGAAGATGGTTATCTCATCTGCCTGCTGCATTAAATAAATTCCTGGCCACACAGGTCTCACCATGTCTCCTCCCCTACTTTCAGCAGATAATGCTGCTCAGGTGAAAAGATTCACTGAGCAGCAGTGGATAAAGAACCTGTGTGAAATACTGGGAGAACTGTCAAAGGACGAAATTAAGAAGCTTAAGTCAATGATGAGGAATAAGGAACAAAAGCCAATCGCCAAGAGTGCTCTGGAGGGACGAAAAAGCCCTGAGGAGCTTGCAGAGCTGATAGTGGAGACCTGGGGGGTGCATGACTCCATCAAGGCCACCAAAGAGTTCTTGGAGAGACTGCCACGCAACGACGATCGAGTGACATCCTTGCTGCAGCCATTCTTGTAGCAATTTGGCAAAGGGTGGGGTGGGAGATGATGGAAATGTGGTGGCTACCTGCAAAAAACTATGGGAGTATGTTTTTACAAGGTCCAAAAAAACTCAGGGAAAATAAAATCCATTAAAATTGATATAATGAACAGAACATTTAGAGAACAACTATACTGTATTGCAGTTGTCTTTAATTTTGTAAACTTTTTGAAAAAAAATCAAGTTTAGTTGAACAATATTTTGAGATTTGATGTATATTTCTATATTTTAAAACTTTTTTAAATCACTGAAATATGTACAGTATGACCAACGACATCTTTGTAGTTCAATGTATATTTATATTTTTTAACTTTTTTTTCAACCACCAGAATAATATGTAAAGTATGACCAATTACTTTTTCTACCTGTTTGAATCATAGCGTTGTCTCATCCACACATTCTGATATAACCATGAATCTAATCCGTGGCCAATTATTTTTCTACCCTTTCACTGTCATAATGGTACAAATCTTTGCAGCAAATACTAAAACTAGTATGTATGATTATTGTTATCCTCATTTGACATCAGGAAAGACAAAAATGCCAAAGCCCTCATCATTAGTGTACTTGCTGTTATTCCCTCTTAATAGTCACAGTTTGCATCACATAGTAACCAATTCTTGATATTAACCAATTGCCTACACTGCTGTGCTTGATGTTTTTTATTTTTTATTTTATTAAATGTGCTTTTCTATGCAATAAAGATTAGGGTACACACTGAGCAATAACCTACAATATTGGTAGGCTTTAACCTAATATTTTGTTGATTAAATACATTATTTATATTGCATTATTGAACTCTTCTTATACAATAAACTGCAGTCAACAGACTGCACTAGCCCAATAGCAGCTAGCTAGCTGCAATCCTGATCGGCTTCCCCTGGCTAACGTCCCTGTCCCGAAGCAAGCACCAACTAGCCTGGAGCTAGCCTATGCTAGGCCCATTTCCCGGCAAGCTGAAGAGGTCCATCAGCCACTCCTTGGGCTACAATACATATTTTGCCAATTGGCCTGGACCCCTTTTCTTGCCGATACGGAACCCCGCCGATCCATCACGACTAGACTACCGACGTAATCCTCCCGAGGGGTTTTTCAACAGGCCCCACCGTCGCGGCGTCCCCTGAATGCCCATCTGCTAGCCGTCTAGAGCATACCGGACTGTTAGCTGAGGTGGTCCATCAGTCAATTTCTTGGGCTACTATACCTATTTTGCCAATTGGCCTGGACCCTTTTACTACACAGACCCCTGCTGATCCATCACGACTGGTCTGCTGACGTAATCCGCACGAGGGGGCTACAACAGACTTCGTCCGTCGTGACATCCCTCTAAGGCCCTTCTGCTAGCCCCGGCCCGCTAGCTGTCTGAATCGCCATGTCTCCAGCCCGTCCAGCTACTCATTGGACCCTATGATCACTCGGCTACGCATGCCTCTCCCTAATGTCAATATGCCTTGTCCATTGCTGTTTTGGTTAGTGATTATTGTCTTATTTCACTGTAGAGCCTCCAGCCCTGCTTAATATGCCTAAGCTAACCCTCTTGTCCCACATCCCACACATGCGGTGACCTCACCTGGTTTAATTGATGTCTCTAGAGACTATACCTCTCTCATCATCACTCAATGCCTAGGTTTACCTCCACTGTATTCACATCCCACCATACCTTTGTCTGTACATTATGCATTGAATCTATTCTACCGCGCCCAGAAACCTGCTGCTTTTACTCTCTGTTCCGAACGTACTAGACGACCAGTTCTTATAGCCCTTAGCCGTGCCCTTATCCTACTCTTCTGCACCTCTGGTGATGTAGAGGTTAATCCAGACCCTGCAGTGCCTAGCTCCACTCCCATTCCCCAGGCGCTCTCATTTGTTGACTTCTGTAACCAAAAAAGCCTTGGATTCATGCATGTTAACATTAGAAGCCTCCTCCCTAAGTTTGTTTTATTCACTGCTTTAGCACACTCTGCCAACCCGGATTTCTTAGCCGTGTGAATCCTGGCTTAGGAAGGCCACCAGAAACCCTGAAATTTCCATCCCTAACTATAAAATTTTCCGACAAGATAGAACTGCCAAAGGGGGCGGAGTTGCAATCTACTGCAGAGATAGCCTGCAGAGTTCTGTCTTACTATCCAGGTCTGTACCCAAACAATTTGAGCTTCGACTTTTAAAAATCCACCTTTCCAGAAACAAGTCTCTCACCATTGCCGCTTGCTATAGACCACCTTTTGCCCCCAGCTGTGCCCTGAACACCATATGTGAATTGATTGCCCTCCATCTACCTTCAGAGCTCGCACTGTTAGGTGACCTAAACTGGGACATGCTTAACACCCCGGCCATCCTACAATCTAAGCTTGATGCACTCAATCTCACACAAATTATCAATGAACCCACCAGGTACAACCCCAAATCCGTAAACACAGGCACCCTCATAGATATCATCCTAACCAACCTGTCCTCCAAATACACCTCTGCTGTCTTCAACTAGGATCTCAGCGATCACTGCCTCATTGCTTGCGTCCGTAATGGGTCTGCGGTCAAACGACCACCCCTCATCACTGTCAAACGCTCCCTAAAACACTTCAGCGAGCAGGCCTTTCTAATCGACCTGGCCCGGGTATCCTGGACGGATATTGACCTCATTCCGTCAGTAGAAGATGCCTGGTTATTCTTTAAAAGTGCTTTCCTCACAATCTTAAATAAGCATGCCCCATTCAAAAAAATTTAGAACCAGGAACAGATATAGCCCTTGGTTCACTCCAGACCTGACTGCCCTTGACCAGTGTAACAGTATAACTTTAGACCGTCCCCTCGCCCCGACACGGGCGCGAACCAGGGACCCTCTGCACACATCAACAACAGTCACCCACGAAGCGTCGTTACCCATCGCTCCACAAAAGCCGCGGCCCTTGCAGAGCAAGGGGAACCACTACTTCTAGGTTCCAGAGCAAGTGACGTAACCGACTGAAAGGCTGCTAGCGCGCACCACCGCTAACTAGCTAGCCATTTCACATCCGTTACACCAGCACAAAAACATCCTGTGGCGTACGGCATTAGCATCGAATAGCCCCCGCGATATGCAACTTTTCAGGGAAGTTAGGAACCAATATACACAGGGAGTTAGGAAAGCAAAGGCTAGCTTCTTCAAACAGAAATTTGCATCCTGCAGCACAAACTCCAAAAAGTTCTGGGACACTGTAAAGTCCATGGAGAATAAGAGCACCTCCTCCCAGCTGCCCACTGCACTGAGGCTAGGAAACACTGTCACCACCGATAAATCCACAATAATTGAGAATTTCAATAAGCATTTTACTACGGCTGGCCCTGCTCTCCACCTGGCCACCCCTACCCTGGTCAACAGCCCTGCACCCCCCACAGCAACTTGCCCAAGCCTCCCCCATTTCTCCTTCACCCAAATCCAGATAGCTGATGTTCTGAAAGAGCTGCAAAATCTGGACCCCTACAAATCAGCAGGGCTAGACAATCTGGACCCTCTCTTTCTAAAATGATCAGCTGAAATTGTTGCAACTAGCCTGTTCAACCTCTCTTTCGTATCGTCTGAGATCCCCAAAGATTGGAAAGCTGCCGCGGTCATCCCCCTCTTCAAAGGGGTAGACACTCTAAACCCAAACTGCTACAGACCTATATCTATCCTACCCTGCATTTCTAAGGTCTTCGAAAGCCAAGCTAACAAACAGATCACAGACCATTTCGAATCCCACCGTACCTTCTCCGCTATGCAATCTGGTTTCCGAGCTGGTCATGGGTGCACCTCAGCCACGCTCAAGGTCCTAAACGATATCATAACCACCATCGATAAGAGACAATGCTGTGTAGCTGTATTCATCAACATGGCCAAGGCTTTCGACTCTGTCAATCACCACATTCTTATTGGCAGACTCAACAGCCTTGGTTTCTCAAATGACTGCCTCGCCTGGTTCAGCAACTACTTCTCAGAGTTCAGTGTGTCAAATCGAAGGGCCTGTTGTCCGAACCTCTGGCAGTCTCTATGGGGGTGCCACAGGGTTCAATTCTCAGTCAGACTCTTTTCTCTGTATACATCAATGATGTCGCTCTTGCTGCTGGTGATTCTCTGATCTACCGCTACGCAGACGACACCATTCTGTAGACTTCTGGCCCTTCTTTGGACACTATGTTAACTAACCTCCAGACGAGCTTCAATGCCATACAACTCTCCTTCCGTGGCCTCCAACTGCTCTTTAAATGCAAGTAAAACTAAATACATGCTCTTCAACCGATCGCTGCCCGCACCCACCCGCCCGTCCATTATCACTACTCTGGACAGTTCTGACTTAAAATATGTGGACAACTACAAATACTTAGGTGTCTGGTTAGACTGTAAACTCTCCTTCCAGACTCACATTAAGCATCTCCAATCCAAAATTAAATCTGGAATCGGCTTCCTATTTCGCAGCAAAGCATCCTTCACTCATGCTGCCAAACATATCCTCGTAAAACTGACTATCCTACCGATCCTTGACTTCGGCGATAAATAGCCTCCAACACTCTACTCAGCAAATTGGATGCAGTCTATCACAGTGCCATCCGTTTTGTCACCAAAGCCCCATATACTACCCATTACTGCGACCTGTATGCTCTCGTTGGATGGCCCTCGCTTTATATTCGTCGCCAGGTCATCTATAAGTCTTTGCTAGGTAAAGCCCCGCCTTATCTCAGCTCACTGGTCACCATAGCAGCACCCACCCGTAGCACGCTCTCCATCAGGTATATTTCACTGGTCACCCCCAAAGCCAATTCCTACTTTGGCCGCCTTTCCTTCCAGTTCTCTGCTGCCAATGACTGGAACGAATTACAAAAATCACTGAAGCTGGAGACTCATATCTCCCTCACTAACTTTAAGCACCAACTGTCAGAGCAGCTCACAGATCACTGCACCTGTACATAGCCCATCCAACTACCTCATCCCCATACTGTTATTTATTTTTGCTCCTTTGCACCCCGTATCTCTACTTGCACATTCATCTTCTGCAGATCTATCACTCCAGTGCTTAATTGCTAAATTGTAATAATTTAGCCACTATGGCCTATTTATTGCCTTACCTCCCTTATCTTACCTCATTTGCACACACTGTATATAGACTTTTTTTCCTATTGTGTCATTGACTGTATGTTTGTTTATTCCATGTGTAACTCTGTGTTTTTGTTGTTTGTGTCGCACTGCTTTGCTTTTTCTTGACCAGGTCGCAGTTGTAAATGAGAACTTGTTCTCAACTAGCCTACCTGGTTAAATAAAGATTAAATAAAATAGGTTTGATATTGTCATTGACAAACTGAAGAACAGTCAGCCTAGCAATGTATGTAGCTAGCTGGTTTAATAATAAAATGATAACATTTGAAGATAATTGACTTCAATTGTATTTATTTATGGCAAGGTGATCTAGTCTGCTTGGCTAGCGAGGAGAATTTTTGTGGTGAGTGTTGCCAACTAATTTTCAGGGGAAGTTGCTAGAGGCAGGTCGATTTGTTGCTAAAAGTTGCTAAATGACATTGTGATATCATTGCGTAATAATGTAAAACAGAGTCATTACTTAGCGTCATTACGTAGAATACACAATAACGTTACTCAAATTGACTGGCCATCTCAGCGAAAAATATGATTTGACATTTGTTAGTTTAGATTTGTTTATCACATTTTTATTTGTAAAAGTAATATAAACGCAAAACATTTTATATGATCAGATATTTTTATTTTTAAACACAACACTTAATTATTGAACAATTACATTTGACTTTTCTTTTTGTCTAGTAAACCTACACATTCTGAACAATTATAGTTTAAAGCAGTGTATTGGTAGTTAGTTATCATGCATGGCTGCAAAAGTGCATTGTGAGTGACGTCAGCAGAAGCCGCTCAGCTCGTGCACAGGCAGCTGCAGTCAGCCAACAATGATTTGCAAATTGCTGAAATTGCTGCTGGCTGTGCACGAGCTGAGCTCCTGCTGTTGACGTCACTCACAATGCACTTTTGCAGCCAGGCACGTGTTGTGACCGAGAAAATCGTTTTTGTGTCATTTAGAGGGAAAATGCGTGCATTTTAGCGTTTGAGTCACTTTTCAAAAGTTGCTAAAAGTTCCAAATACATTTTTTAAAGTAGCTAAATTTGTTGCTAGGTGCTGTTTTAAAAGAAAGTTGCCAGGGTAGTCTAAAAAGTTGCTAAATTGGCATCACTGTTTGTGGTAGTCTAAACAGAATCCATGCTACGTCCACTTTGACGTGACCGCATTCAATTTAAACGGTTAGTAGGGTTTAGGCGAGGGTATGGACCGAACATTTACCTATTTTCTTCATCATCCGGGTCACGCTCGCAGTTTGCGGATGTGATTCAAACGCGGAAACAACACGTTAGAAATGGTAAAAGATCATTGCCAGGCTACTAGCCATTTTGTGATATAACCTGTATAATGTTACTATTTATTTTATAGCCACAAGCCTATTTAAATGTCTACGGAATAGCTGATACAATTTCGTTAGGGAAGCTCCAGAGACTAAGTAAAAGCCAGAAGAGTTGCACGAACTCGCTAGCTAGCTAGATACTAACATTACTTAACTAGCTATAATCCCTCATGTCTGTATGGTAGTTACAGACAGTTAGCTAGCTATCACACTATCGTCGTTTTCATGTGTCGTGCATGGTTCATTTTATCACCCAGACAGATTATGAAAGGAAACGTAACTACCTTGCTTGACTATCCAACCAGGCTGACCTATAATGCTGTTCTAATAATAGCTAGCCTATAGAACCCCACAGTGGAGGTGTCATAATACCCATAAAACCTAGCGGCCAAACATGTAAATGGTTCCATTTTTTCCACCATTCATTGTTTCCCATAGGGTATTTTAGAAACACTTAAAATAAGGGCTGTGTTTAATCTAGGCTTTCACTGGCGTGACGTTTTGATAACCATGTAAATCTCTCTTGGACATTTTACTTTGATTCAAAAATGCTAATTAGCATCAAAATAGGCATCATGCAATATTACAAAAAGCTCCTGCATGTCATCTTTAGCTGGCACCTTCGCTAACAGGTACATTTAAGGAAATTTCATTACTACATTTAGCTAACATTAGATAGTTAATCCAGAGATTCTGGGGCGGCAGGGTAGCCTGGTGGTTAGAGCGTTGGACTAGTAACCGCAAATTTGAATCCCTGAGCTGACAAGGTACAAATCTGTTGTTCTGCCCCTGAACAAGGCAGTTAACCCACTGTTCCTAGGCCGTCATTGAAAATAAGAATTTGTTCTTAACTGACTTGCCTAGTTAAATAATGGTAAAAAAAAAATGTTTTGCCTCGATTCGGCAGTCTCCAGATCATCATGGCATTTGTGGTTCATTATGATAGCCACATTAGCAGCTAATTAGCGTTTCTTTTGTTGGTGAATATATTTAAGTCACTTTGTCCGAGAGAGATTTACACTGTTATCAAAACATCACGCCAGTGTAAACCTACACAAAACGCAGCCCTTATATTAAGTGTTTCCAAAATCCCCTATGGGACAAGTGAATGGCTGAAAAATGATTGGAACCATTTCCCTGTTTGACTGCACACTTTTATGGGTAATATGACTCATATGGTGGTACTTTATTATTATCTCAATAATAGCTTGATACAGTATTTTCTCAGTTTAACCTCGCACTCATACATTTTGTCTTAATTTCTTGCAGGCAACAGGGACAGATCGAGCAGTTGGCATGGGCCTGGTTGGCTTCAGCCTCCTATTGTTTACATACTACACAATCTGGGTCATCATACTGGTAGGTCACAGGAGGTTGGTAGTACCTTAATTGGGGAGCACGGGCTCGTGGTAACGGCTGGAGTGGAATGGTATTGAACACGTGTAACTGTTGTTTTTGTCGCACTGCTTTGCTTTATCTTGGCCAGGACGCAGTTGTAAATGAGAACTTGTTCTCAACTGGCCAGCTGGTTAAATAAAGGCAAATTTTTTTTTTGACATGAGGGATTGATGCCATTCCATTTGTGACGTTCCAGACATGAGCTGTGCTCCCCTCAGCAACCCCCTGTGTGGTAGGTATAGCCTAGCTACAGATTGTTACACCAGATAATGTGATTTAACCAAAGATTTTTTATATCCATTACTGGGAGTTACAGGATAGGTACTGTTTGGTGTAGAACAGAGAATTTTCGACCAAGCTTGGTGATACTGGCCTCGTTCTCCTGAATCAACGATTAAGACAGTATTACTAAGGTTGGTCGAAAATTCTTTGTCCTACACCAAACAGTACCTATCCTGTAACTCCAAGTAATGGATACCAAAAATATTTGGTTAAATCACATTATCTGGTATAACAATCTGTAGCTAGGTATAGCCTAGAACTGCTATTCTGGTCCAAAATTGGTTTGTGCCGTCTTGCCAACGGGCTGTCTTGCCAACATCCATTTGAATTCAATCATCTTTTGACAGCACGCCTTTTGATTAGAAAAATATTTGCCCATTGTAGAAGTGCTCAGAAAGCGACGTTTTGGGCCTGAATGCCGAAACATTCAAGAAATAAAGATGCTGAAAGTTTACCCATTTTGCATACACCACCATACCATGAGACATACATGTCTTCATCACTGGAAAAGATAAACGGTTGAGATTGATATCATTTAAAAGCTTACAGAGTTAGCAAACTATTTTATCATTTGAGATTTTTTTATTTAAATTTAAAAGAACATGTTTTAACGTAAATTATCTAAAAACGCATAAACTAATTTGTTGTAACTTAGGCCCTATTTTACATCTAACATTTTTGTGTTGCGCCGGCCATAGGTTGAGACACAACATGCTCTTGAAAACAGGGTGGGTGTCATGTTTTGGCTGATAAATGTACTAAAATGGGAATGAAATTTCAACTTTCAAATGGTACCATAAAGATCGTTGGAGGTCCACACATTCGAGATTGTTGACTTTGCATTGTAATTTGCAAGTTAAACTCGCTGCCAGGAATCCAATAGAAGATGATGTATTGTTTGTGTCAACTAACTCGTGGGATATTGTACCTTTTCCAGCCCTTCGTGGACAGCGATCATGTGGTCCACCAGTATTTCCTTCCACGGGAGTACTCTGTCATTCTACCTGGGATTGCAGCATTGATACTGCTGCTCTGTGTAGGTGAGGTCTTGAATGCTACATTAGATGGGTTCTAATCTAGTGTTTTGCTCCTTTCCCTGTTCCCTACCCTCAGCCTGTCCATCTAAAATGACTGGATATACATAGGATATAAGGCATTCTGCTTGTTCACAAGGACCTCCCTGAGCTAGGTGCAGCTGAGATGACCATCTGATGGTCTACAAATCACAGAACAGCCTAACTGGGCATGAACAGATCCATATGCAATACACCCAAATTGGTGAATATGTGGCACCTACAATGGTAGCCAAATATATTGGTAGCCTTGCACTTTTCTTAAATAATTCCCCATTTCTTTTAAAATAAGTTGAACTTGGGAAGAATTTTTTTTTGTCTCCACACGTTGTTATTGGATTGTCACATGGCAGAACCATTTTTTGTGGGGGAAACTTAAGTTTACAGTGTTTAATTAAGAAAATGTAAACAAATGGAATGGACACAATTTTTGGTACCCAGGAGCTAATATTTGGTTAAACATCCTTTTGCGAAGATAACAACAAAACAAAGTATTTTAGCCATCTATGAGCTTGCTATACCTTTCTACTGGGAATTTGGCCACCTTTTTAGCTGCAAATGACTCCAATTCTTCAATGTTTTGAATGTTGCCTTCCACCAACTGCTGTTTTCAGATTTCCCCAAAGGTTTTTGATGGGATCCAGATCTGGATTCCTCGCTGGGCACTCCAGAACATTTTTGAATGCTTTATTTGGTCATTGGTAAACATAGTGCTGATGTATTGCCAAATTTTGTTTCATTGGTCTACAGAACATTTCCCCAGGATTTAGGCATGTTTAGATGGGATTTTACAAAGTTCAATGGGTCTTTCTTGTCTCTTTCAGCATTGGAGTCTTCCTATGTTTACCAATGACCAAATTAAGCATTCAAAGAAAAGAACACCCTCCCTATAATCAAACATGGGGGAGGTTCGCTAATGCTTTGAATGCTTTGCTTTGATGCCTCTGGTACTATGGGCCTTGAACGTGTGCAAGACATAATGAAAACAGCAGATTATCAAGGTGTTTTGGAGTGCATTGTTCAACCCAGTGTCTAAAAACTGGGTCTCTGTCTCTGTTGAAGGTTGTGGGTCTTCCAGCAGGACAACAACCCAAACACTCATATATATATTTTTTTAAGCCCCCAGGAATGGTTCAAGAATAAACACTGGACTGTTCTGGAGTGGGCAGCAACTGCTCCAGATCTGAATCCCATCCAAAACCATTTTTTTTTTTTATATAAGGGAAAGGGAGATACCTAGTCAGTTGTACAACTGAATGCCTTCAACTGAAATGTCTTCTACATTTAACCCAACCCCTCTGAATCAGAGAGATGCGGTGGGGCTGCCTTAATCAACATCCACGTCTTCGGCACCCAGTGAACAGTGGGTTAACTGCCTTGTTCAGGGGCAGAACGACAGATTTTTACCTTGTCAGCGCGGGGTATATGCCATTTGTTTACATTTTCTTAATTAACATTCCCCTCCCAAAGAAATGTTGGTTCTGCAATGTTGACAATAGAACAATGGTGTGGAGACCAAACTTTATTTTTTAATTTCAACTTATTTTAGAAGAAATTGGGAATTAATTAAGAAAAGTGCAAGAGTGCCAATATATTTGGCCACCACTGTAGTTCCATCTGGTCTTGATGAGAACAGTGACCTTATTCTTCTTGTTTTAAGAGTAACCACAGACATTCTCCTCTCCTCAGGTACCTTCATTGGAGTGGTCACCAGGAAGAACCGCAAGCCTAAGGTGGACTAAGAGGGATGGTGTCACAGAGACGCTGTCAGACGGGTCAGGATGTAGAGCTAGGAGTTATGCTAACAGTAGCTTCACTAGAACCTCCCTGGTCCAGCGTCTTGCCTTACATTC
Source organism: Salvelinus namaycush (assembly GCF_016432855.1). Classification (NCBI taxonomy): domain Eukaryota; kingdom Metazoa; phylum Chordata; class Actinopteri; order Salmoniformes; family Salmonidae; genus Salvelinus; species Salvelinus namaycush. Next base: position 16,979,437 of record NC_052337.1, on the reverse strand, counting down.
CGTTGGGAGAAATCAAAAATAAAGTCTGGACTGCTTCTCTCTGACAGCTGATGAAAACATCTAATGACTGAAAGACATAAGACAACACTTGAAGAGCTGCTGTACACCACCACCTATCCCATCTCCTTATATTCAGACCCACAACCTTGCGGTTGGCAATGCATGTCAGAGATTGACGTTAAAGTCTGAAAGGCACTTGCCCATCGGGCAAGTCAAAGGCTTTTTTTGGTTGCCAAAAGATTATGATCACTTCCCTGAAAATGTAAATTAGTTATTTATACACAAACTGCCATAAATGGCCTGCCTGTCACCTACACATAGGGAAGGAATCAGATCAGTACTGGAATTCTTTGTATTTTGGTTGTTATCAGTAAAAACATTAATAGCAGGCTCAACTTGCCCGACTGCCGACTGCCATAAATTGTTTGTCTTTTGCGTAAACAATGGGAATGAACCAGAAAGATCAGCTTTAGGCTACTGGAATTCTTTTCTATATGTATTTATTTTTCATTACATGCCCATTGGGGCAAACTCAGAGCAGGCCAAACTTGTGCAACTGCTCACTTCACTTGACCCAGGCAATAGGGCAACCCTTAATGTGAATCCCTGCATGGCTGCAGATGCTATATTTATCCTTAAGGAGCATTGTCACTTTGCCAGGGATACAAAATTCAAAAGGCACTGGTACATCTGAGCAATCTTATTTGCAGGTGCATGGCAACAGTTGAACAAGATGAAGGAAAAAGGAAACCGCACACTGCTCTTGATAGTATCACTGATCTTTAATAAGCTTACTTGTGAGGCCTTCGTCAAAGCTTTTGTGAGTTGTTTCGAAATTTGCACCCTTATGTAGACCGAGCTCCACCCACATCTGTTCCACACATCGAAGGGGGTTCGAGGCAAAGGAAAAAGGGGATGAAATCAATGTGTAGGTATTCAGTTTCACTGTATGTGGTCAGCCCTAGATAAAACCTGGCTTCATAATGTGGAGAGGAATTAGATTAGCTGATTTTGTAGAGTACTATATCAGATTTGATCAAAGTTTCACTGGTGTCCCATTTCACCACATTTTGGATGTCTTTTCAGACACTGTTTTAAGACTTAAAGATTTATTTCGAGTTCTTAGTTGCTAAGAATGACCCATGTCAATTGTTTAGTTAGTAACTGTAGTCTACACGGACTGAAAGGGCCCAATTGATATCCAAGCATATTTATTATGTCCACACAAGCACTTGGTATTTTAAATACTCATTGTGGCAAATTAGGAAATCTGTCATGCTTTTAAATACCATTAAGTGCTTGGCTAGTTCAAGTACAAGATAACTTAGCATCTGATATGATGGACGGTTTTCTAAAGTCTGTTGAGCAAAACAAGGTCTAAAATGTGGATGGTGTATAGGGTTAAAGGTCCTCTGTATTCACAAAATAAAAATGTTATATTGATAATTCTCGCACAATTCATTCAGGATTTCAATGTTTAGAATGTGGTCTATAATGAGAATTGATTCAAATCATGTTGTATTGTGTAGGCTATACATCTACGATTTAGGTCATATCATTGATCACATCAAAAGATTCCTCGTAAAATGTGTCATATATGACGTTTTTTTATAACCTGTGTGTCCGAGTTTTTTTCAGGTCACAGACGAGCTAATGCTTTGTGAAAGGAGATTTCTGGTGCAGCTTGTTGGGGGTTCCGCGCAGTGTCATTATCGCCACATCCCCGCTGTCGCGCATTCATTGAAAGAACGGATTGCGATGTCAATCGTGGATAGGAGGAATGCGCTGATCTCGGGAACTATAGAGCAGACACGGGAGGACCTGAATTAGTGGCATCGATGAGCCAAACTGAGGCAAGAATCTTCATATTTTGGAATATCTATTACTAATGTTAACGCAAATATTATTTTAATATTGCTTGTTTTGTTATATGTTTTTGACTATATGAACGTAGCCTACTGTAGTTTTTTTTATTCGTGCTAAATTTACCCGTCGGTATCCCATGCGCGCAATGACAGGCAGCGGATAGACGACGGAATGATGTATCCGAATTGTGTGTGAAAAGTTTAATTTAGGCAGCAAAGAATAACACCATATTCAAACCATCCAGCCAACATTATCAGAAATTGTTTGCTGTATCACCGTTATGCGCATGCAATAACCCTTTTTAGCCTATTGTTTTATTGTATGGCTAGTCCTATAATAGCCCATATATTATTGTGTACCCTACACATGTATAGGGTATTACTATATGGCAAAAGGTGTAGGCCTACTTTATTATGCTGGTATACTGCTGTGGGTGTGGTGTGGTGTCAACTCGGTTCCACTGGTCAGTGGGTCAATATAGAGCAGTGCAGATACTCAAATTGGACGGAGTCCTCTCAACGATTCTGCATGTTGATAAAAACAACCTATTTTCTACCCTGTTTTATCAATGGTTTATCCTTGATTCATCATGATTTAACATAATAAAACGACTAATTAAACGGTTATTTTGCTAATAGATGCTTGAAGCTGGGTACTCTCCAAAACAAGGACCTCATTAGTTACAGCCACTGTGCTTGAACAGATAAAGTGCCCCTAGGGCTTGCAGGGGCGCATTGAGAGCAACAGCTACATCTAGACCCTAGGGACTTGAACAGACTTGTTCCTCTCCTGCGTGTTGTCAAGGAGACAGCTGGTTGATCCATGATCACTGATGGTTCATATTTACATACCCCATGTGGGGGGAAGGAGGGATACACTAGCAGGGCTGGACTGGCCATCTGTCATTTTGGGAAAATGCCAGATGGGCTGGTTCATTTTTAGCCCAGCGGGCCTGTCTAACTCAGGTTTTTTGTGCAAAATTATCAATTTTTGGCTATTAATGTGGGCCTCAGAGAAAATATGGCCTGGTGTAGAGGCCTTGAGGAAAAAAATGGGCCGTGTGGGAGCCTCAAGGAAAAGAAGGGGCAGGTGTGTTAAAAATATCAGGGTTGATTTCTGGTCCCAGTCTGCCCCTGTACACTAGCCTATATTGACAGTCCTTAGTGATTTCTGGTCTCAGTCTGCCCCTGTACACTAGCCTACAGTATATTCACAGTCCTTAGTGATTTCTGGTTCCAGTCCGCCCCTGTACACTAGCCTATATTCACAGTCCTTAGTGATTTTTGATCCCAGTCCGCCCCTGTACACTAGCCTATATTCACAGTCTTTAATTATGTGGCTAATAATGGGGGCCTCAAGGAAAAAATGGCCTGGTGTAGGGGCCTCGAGGAAAAAAATGGGCCGGTGTGGGAACCTCAAGGAAAAGAAGGGGCAGGTGTGTTAGAAATGTCAGGGCTGATTTCTGGTTCCAGTCCGCCCCTCTACACTAGCCTATATTCACAGTTACCCTCTACTCGCTTGTTCCTAACAGGAAAGGCTTCTGTGGTCAAATGTATGTGGCCTGTTTGATTTCACTGTCAGTCAATATCGGGCCAATAAAAGCTCTCCATTCTCTGAGGCCTATAGAGCCATTGCACTTTTGTTGCCGTGGTCACTTTCTGCATGCCACAGGCAGCCCAGGTCTCTCTACGACACGACTGTTATTTTCAACCTCTGGTTTGCCCAGCAATGAGTTACCACACGTCAATCGATAGGAAGACCAACTTGCGTGGTCCAACTGGTCTTACCTGCGTAGTTGTCTTTTTTTTGTAAATGGCATTACATTTTAATGGAGACAAACAGCCCTTTTAGTGATGTGGCATTTTGTAGAGATGGTTGCAAGTGCTGGTGCTTGAGCACTCATTCTGGTGTGTGTGTGTCATCCCCACCCCAGATGGAGATGTCTGGGGGTCCGGTGGGGGTGACGCGGAGGACTGGGACAGTGAAGAGGACGATGTGGGGGGGCCTGAGGCAGCAGTGGAAGCTACTGGGCCTGTTTGAGATTGACCAGCAGCACGAGTTCTACAGCCTCACCTCTATGATGAAGGAAGGCCTCTCTGCAGCCGTGCAGACCACCATCGACAACCCACCACCGGTGAGCACCAACCACGGTCACATTAGGTGTGGTGCAAGTATTCTAAGTAAATTTTACTAAGCATGTTTGCACCACGTTAAAAATCTGACCTGTTTATTTCAGTGGAGGATAGAACACTTAAAACAAACTTAGAACACGAGACTGTCTTCACTTACACCTTGTTTTTAACCCTTTGTGTTTAATGCCCTGTGTACAGGTATTTTACAAACGTCACACCCAGTGCAAACACATGGTAGATTAAGATGTTTTACAAGGCTCACAAGGGATAGACAGTTTGATCTGGGCATGGTGTTGTCAGCGTGCATAACCATGTACAGTGGTCTGAAACTAGTCAAAAATACGTTTTAAATGGTCCAAACAAACAACAATATACATACATACACCTGTCATATGCCATTGTGAACATGTTCATGTTTGGTTATAAACTGGATACATTTTGATTTCCTGGTGGTGGGTAACTATTGATTCACTCCACCTCCATCACCCATCAAGTTCGCCCAGAGGACCATGAGAAGGTCAACAGGGGTGGGGATGTAACATGAACAAAAGGAGCTCATCAGATAGAGCCATGCTCCATTCACCTCTATTACTCATGGCTTAAGGCCCCATACAGAAGAACCCCGGGTCATGTTCATTAGGCAGCAAACGGAAGAAAATGGACTGGAACAGGGAGTGATTACCTGGACTTTTCCAATAAGAAAGGCTCAAACTGTTATGGTTCTCATAGTTTGTTAGCCGCTTGTTAGCTTACTACTAGCTACAATGGCACCTTCTCTGCAACAATCGTTTTGTTTAAGACGTATGCCCAATTTTGAAACCTGCTCCCTACTATTTGCTCTGATGACTTGCCCTTGCGGATCTGAGAAGGTTTTACCATATTGCTTTCACCCATCCGGTGCCCTCAGATCGACCAAAAGTCATCAGCACCAAGGTCAGATGGAAAGTTGGTCAGTATCCGGTTTGAAACAGAGTATTTGGCTGAGCTAGGGGAGGTGGCTATTAGTAGCTTGTGCATTTGCTTTGTTTAACTGACAAACACTGTTGTTGTCCCTACAATGTAGGGGGGGACAAAACAGGATTATATTAGCAACCTGATCTCAGAGCATTTTGTATTATTCTGTAAGTAAAAACCGAGACACCCCATTTAGTATGATATGTTACTTTTCGTATGGCATGTATTCATTTGTGGATGTCCATCACCCATTTGGTATGATATGTTACGAATTATGTTACGAATATGCAAAACATACAATATGTCATGAATTCTAGAGAGGTGGCTAACGTTAACTAGGCTAGGACTTAGGGTTAAATAAAAATGTAGGAGTTAGGTTAAAGGGTTAAGGTTAGGGGAAGGGTTAGCTAAAAGGGTTAAGGTCAGGGGAAGGGTTAGCTAACATGCAAAGTAGCTAAAAAGTAGTAAGTAGTTGAAAAGTTGCTAATTAGTTCAAATGCTAAAGTTGTCTGTGATGAGATTAGAATTCTCAACCTTTGGCTTAAGTAATCATCTGTTTAATGTAACCATAGCAAACATAACGTAATATATCATAACATATAATATTATGGCCATCCGAGTGGCGCAGGTGTCTAAGGCATTGCATCGCAGTGCTAGAGGCGTCACTACAGACCCGGGTTCGATCCCGGGCTGTATCACAACCGGCCGTGATTCGGAGTCCCACATAGCGGTGCACAATTGACCCAGCGTCGTCCGGGCTAGGGGACGGTTTGGCCGGATGGGCTTAACAAGTAGGCCATCATTGTAAATAAGAATTTGTTCTTAACTGACTTGTCTAGTTAAATAAAGGTTAAAAAATGTATGTACAGAATAATACGAAATGCTCTGCGACCAGGCTGATATTAGAGCCAAGTGGGACTTGGATTTGGGTGTAATCATGAGAACTTATTTGCAGAAACCATTTTACATTGGCGTTTGGTTGCTGTGCTGGATCCTATGGTGCTGAATACGTTTTTTTTTTCTCACACACACACACACACACACACACACACACACACACACACACACACACACACACACACACACACACACACATTCAAATGGAGCCTGCTGACTCAGCAGTGTGATACATGAATGTCCAGTCTGTTGTCTCTTACTCACGTATTATCTTACACACACACACACCCTGTTGATCCACCTCTTGTAGCGTGTTAGCTAATTTTGTGTCGCAATGTTTAGATTTCATGAAAAGTTGAGAGGAGTTCAACAGGAAAGGTATCTGTACATTTTTGTTGTTGGTGGACTGTCATTGCCGTTGTCTTTTTTTCATATTTAAACATTTATCTGTGTAGAACATACACAGAATGTTAGTAGTGAATAGAACATTTAAAATAGTGAAAACAAAACAAATGCCTTCTTTTTAGAATGCAAAATGTTTGATATATCTGACCCACAGTGATTATAGACCACTTGGAAATGTTTATTGCTTTGCATAATTGGTATATGTTACAGGTAACCATTATTCTGTTTTCTTTCTTTTTTTTAATCATAGGATGAATTGTCAGAAGATGATTACAGATTGGAGCTCACTCAAATACATAAGGTATGCTGATTTCCAAAACTCTCTCTCCTCTCTCTATCTCTTACTGATACTAGGAGTTTGTCTATGCAAACAGCAGGTATCTAATAGAGCCAAGATATCTTGTGGAGTTCCTCAAGGATCTATTCTTGGGCTGGTTGTTTCTGACCTACATCCATGACCTTGCTGCTGTATCTATCACCTTATTTTCATTACTGTTTGCTGATGATACCAATCAGATCTGAACTCAAAATAACTCTCTCTCTCTCTCTCTCTCTCTCTCTCTCTCTCTCTCTCTCTCTCTCTCTCTCTGTGTAGGACTTTAAAATGGAGACGTTTGCAGGGCCAGTGTTTGCCAGCTTGCGTCGCTCCCTGGGGATGACAGAAAAGGAGTATCAGCACTCTCTCTCCTCCGATGGCTCATACCTGCAGTTCATCAGCAACTCCAAAAGCAAGGCTGACTTCTTTCTGACGTGCGTAAGCATATTCTACTCCTCTCGTCATCTCTCCCTTTCCTGCTAGTGTATATCTCTCTCACCACACATAGACATACAGCAATAGTGGAAATATAGAAAAGTTCCTTTGTTACTCCTATTTTGGGATTTTATTATGGACCCCCATTAGCTGTTGCAAAAGCAGCAGCTACTCTTCCTGGGGTCCACACAAAACATGAAACATAATACAGAATGACATAATACAGAACATCAATAGACAAGAACAGCTCAAGGACCGAACTATATAAAAAAAAAATTAAAGGCACACATAGCCTACATATCAGTACATACACATAAACTATCTAGGTCAAATAGGGGAGAGATGTTGTGCCGCGAGGTGTTGCTTTATCTGTTTTTTTAAATCAGGTTTGCTGTTTATTTGAGCAATATGAGATGGAAGGACGTTCCATGCAAGAAGGGCTCTGTATAATAGTGTAAGCTTTCTTTAATTTGTTCTGGATTTGGGGACTGTGAAAAGACCCCTGGTGGCATGTCTGGTGAAATAAGTGTGTGCGTCAGAGCTGTGTGTAAGTTGACTATGCAAACAATTTGGGATTTTCAACACATTAATGTTTCTTATAAAAAGAAGAAGTGATGCAGTCAGTCTCTCCTCACCTCTTAGCCAAGAGAGACTGGCATGCATAGTATTTATATCAGCCCTCTGATTACAATTAAGAGCAAAATGTGCCGCTCTGTTCTGGGCCTGATCTCTGCATCTGTCTTTCTCTTCCAGGAACGATAAGTGTTTTTTCCTGAAGACCCAGAATAAGAGAGAGGTGAAATTCCTCTTGTCCAATCTGAGAATCTACATGGAGCACTTAGAGAAGTATCCCCATTCACTGCTGGTCAAGTTCTTAGGTAAGACTAACAGGATGGACTCTCATCTCATGGAAAATCTTTGTATCTGTTTTTAGTTCTCTTAGCTACCATAGCTCTGCATTTGACTGACTTTCGGTTTGTTTTCAAGGTGTCCACAGGATAAACATTTCCCATAGGAGGAAGGTACAGACTGATTATAGATTGTTATTCATAGGCATAGTGTGTGTAATTATCTACAACTTTGTTCATGCCTTGTCTTACCCTTTTCACAGAAGTACTTTATTGTAATGCAGAGTGTTTTTTATCCTGACGATCGAATCAATGCCAGGTAAGCCTGTTTCAGAGTTAAACCAAAAAGTCTGGAGTAGGGACTATATTACAGGCTCTGGTAGGAATACTGTTATACTGACTTTGTTCTCTGTTGTCTTTTGTTACAGGTATGACATCAAGGGTTGTGAGGTGAGCCGGTGGACAGACCCAGCCCCTGAGGGTAGCCAGGTTATTGTTGTCCTCAAGGACTTGAACTTCAAGGGCCAGTATATCACTCTGGGTAAGAGGAACGAATCCTGTCATAGTATGTTATGTCACATATGTGTACCAGATGACTGACTACAATGACAAAAAAGACTTTACAGGTATATTGTAGTAATTGAGATAGGCCAGTCTGGTCATGCTTATAGCAGAGTAACATCCATTTTAATAACCCATATTATTACACTGTAACAGGTAGTAAGTGGTACATGCAGTTATTTCATATATATGCTTGTGCTGATAGACCAGCAGCGGCCGTGGCTGCTCCGGCAGGTGGAGATTGACACGTCGTTCTTGCAGAGACTCAACGTGCTGGACTACAGCCTCCTGGTGGGCCATCAGCCCCTGCACCAAGACGAACGCCACCAGGGCCTCTCCTTTGCCACCCTTATCATGCGCACAAAAAAGTGGGTGGAAATTGTATTTTTCTTTCATTCTTTCTTGATGTTTACCCCCTCTCCTCTTTAACCTTTTCAGATGGCTGTTGGTTTCTATTAACTCTGGTTACCCCCTCTCCTCTTTAACCTTTTCAGATGGCTGTTGGTTTCTATTAACTCTGGTTACCCCCTCTCCTCTTTAACCTTTTCAGATGGCTGTTGGTTTCTATTAACTCTGGTTATCCCCCTCTCCTCTTTAACCTTTTCAGATGGCTGTTGGTTTCTATTAACTCTGGTTACCCCCTCTCCTCTTTAACCTTTTCAGATGGCTGTTGGTTTCTATTAACTCTGGTTACCCCCTCTCCTCTTTAACCTTTTCAGATGGCTGTTGGTGTCTATTAACTCTGGTTACCCCCTCTCCTCTTTAACCTTTTCAGATGGCTGTTGGTGTCTATTAACTCTGGTTACCCCCTCTCCTCTTTAACCTTTTCAGATGGCTGTTGGTTTCTATTAACTCTGGTTACCCCCTCTCCTCTTTAACCTTTTCAGATGGCTGTTGGTTTCTATTAACTCTGGTTACCCCCTCTCCTCTTTAACCTTTTCAGATGGTTGTTGGTTTCTATTAACTCTGGTTACCCCCTCTCCTCTTTAACCTTTTCAGATGGTTGTTGGTTTCTATTAACTCTGGTTACCCCCTCTCCTCTTTAACCTTTTCAGATGGTTGTTGGTTTCTATTAACTCTGGTTACCCCCTCTCCTCTTTAACCTTTTCAGATGGCTGTTGGTTTCTATTAACTATGGTTACCCCCTCTCCTCTTTAACCTTTTCAGATGGTTGTTGGTTTCTATTAACTCTGGTTACCCCCTCTCCTCTTTAACCTTTTCAGATGGCTGTTGGTGTCTATTAACTCTGGTTACCCCCTCTCCTCTTTAACCTTTTCAGATGGTTGTTGGTTTCTATTAACTCTGGTTACCCCCTCTCCTCTTTAACCTTTTCAGATGGCTGTTGGTTTCTATTAACTCTGGTTACCCCCTCTCCTCTTTAACCTTTTCAGATGGTTGTTGGTTTCTATTAACTCTGGTTACCCCCTCTCCTCTTTAACCTTTTCAGATGGCTGTTGGTTTCTATTAACTCTGGTTACCCCCTCTCCTCTTTAACCTTTTCAGATGGTTGTTGGTTTCTATTAACTCTGGTTACCCCCTCTCCTCTTTAACCTTTTCAGATGGTTGTTGGTTTCTATTAACTCTGGTTACCCCCTCTCCTCTTTAACCTTTTCAGATGGTTGTTGGTTTCTATTAACTCTGGTTACCCCCTCTCCTCTTTAACCTTTTCAGATGGCTGTTGGTGTCTATTAACTCTGGTTACCCCCTCTCCTCTTTAACCTTTTCAGATGGTTGTTGGTTTCTATTAACTCTGGTTACCCCCTCTCCTCTTTAACCTTTTCAGATGGCTGTTGGTTTCTATTAACTCTGGTTACCCCCTCTCCTCTTTAACCTTTTCAGATGGTTGTTGGTTTCTATTAACTCTGGTTACCCCCTCTCCTCTTTAACCTTTTCAGATGGCTGTTGGTGTCTATTAACTCTGGTTACCCCCTCTCCTCTTTAACCTTTTCAGATGGCTGTTGGTGTCTATTAACTCTGGTTACCCCCTCTCCTCTTTAACCTTTTCAGATGGCTGTTGGTTTCTATTAACTCTGGTTACCCCCTCTCCTCTTTAACCTTTTCAGATGGCTGTTGGTTTCTATTAACTCTGGTTATCCCCTCTCCTCTTTAACCTTTTCAGATGGTTGTTGGTTTCTATTAACTCTGGTTACCCCCTCTCCTCTTTAACCTTTTCAGATGGTTGTTGGTTTCTATTAACTCTGGTTACCCCCTCTCCTCTTTAACCTTTTCAGATGGTTGTTGGTTTCTATTAACTCTGGTTACCCCCTCTCCTCTTTAACCTTTTCAGATGGCTGTTGGTGTCTATTAACTCTGGTTACCCCCTCTCCTCTTTAACCTTTTCAGATGGTTGTTGGTTTCTATTAACTCTGGTTACCCCCTCTCCTCTTTAACCTTTTCAGATGGCTGTTGGTTTCTATTAACTATGGTTACCCCCTCTCCTCTTTAACCTTTTCAGATGGTTGTTGGTTTCTATTAACTATGGTTACCCCCTCTCCTCTTTAACCTTTTCAGATGGTTGTTGGTTTCTATTAACTCTGGTTACCCCCTCTCCTCTTTAACCTTTTCAGATGGCTGTTGGTGTCTATTAACTCTGGTTACCCCCTCTCCTCTTTAACCTTTTCAGATGGTTGTTGGTTTCTATTAACTCTGGTTACCCCCTCTCCTCTTTAACCTTTTCAGATGGCTGTTGGTTTCTATTAACTCTGGTTACCCCCTCTCCTCTTTAACCTTTTCAGATGGTTGTTGGTTTCTATTAACTCTGGTTACCCCCTCTCCTCTTTAACCTTTTCAGATGGCTGTTGGTTTCTATTAACTCTGGTTACCCCCTCTCCTCTTTAACCTTTTCAGATGGTTGTTGGTTTCTATTAACTCTGGTTACCCCCTCTCCTCTTTAACCTTTTCAGATGGTTGTTGGTTTCTATTAACTCTGGTTACCCCCTCTCCTCTTTAACCTTTTCAGATGGTTGTTGGTTTCTATTAACTCTGGTTACCCCCTCTCCTCTTTAACCTTTTCAGATGGCTGTTGGTGTCTATTAACTCTGGTTACCCCCTCTCCTCTTTAACCTTTTCAGATGGTTGTTGGTTTCTATTAACTCTGGTTACCCCCTCTCCTCTTTAACCTTTTCAGATGGCTGTTGGTTTCTATTAACTCTGGTTACCCCCTCTCCTCTTTAACCTTTTCAGATGGTTGTTGGTTTCTATTAACTCTGGTTACCCCCTCTCCTCTTTAACCTTTTCAGATGGCTGTTGGTTTCTATTAACTCTGGTTACCCCCTCTCCTCTTTAACCTTTTCAGATGGTTGTTGGTTTCTATTAACTCTGGTTACCCCCTCTCCTCTTTAACCTTTTCAGATGGTTGTTGGTTTCTATTAACTCTGGTTACCCCCTCTCCTCTTTAACCTTTTCAGATGGCTGTTGGTGTCTATTAACTCTGGTTACCCCCTCTCCTCTTTAACCTTTTCAGATGGTTGTTGGTTTCTATTAACTCTGGTTACCCCCTCTCCTCTTTAACCTTTTCAGATGGCTGTTGGTTTCTATTAACTCTGGTTACCCCCTCTCCTCTTTAACCTTTTCAGATGGTTGTTGGTTTCTATTAACTCTGGTTACCCCCTCTCCTCTTTAACCTTTTCAGATGGCTGTTGGTTTCTATTAACTCTGGTTACCCCCTCTCCTCTTTAACCTTTTCAGATGGCTGTTGGTTTCTATTAACTCTGGTTACCCCCTCTCCTCTTTAACCTTTTCAGATGGTTGTTGGTTTCTATTAACTCTGGTTACCCCCTCTCCTCTTTAACCTTTTCAGATGGTTGTTGGTTTCTATTAACTCTGGTTACCCCCTCTCCTCTTTAACCTTTTCAGATGGTTGTTGGTTTCTATTAACTCTGGTTACCCCCTCTCCTCTTTAACCTTTTCAGATGGCTGTTGGTGTCTATTAACTCTGGTTACCCCCTCTCCTCTTTAACCTTTTCAGATGGTTGTTGGTTTCTATTAACTCTGGTTACCCCCTCTCCTCTTTAACCTTTTCAGATGGCTGTTGGTTTCTATTAACTCTGGTTACCCCCTCTCCTCTTTAACCTTTTCAGATGGTTGTTGGTTTCTATTAACTCTGGTTACCCCCTCTCCTCTTTAACCTTTTCAGATGGTTGTTGGTTTCTATTAACTCTGGTTACCCCCTCTCCTCTTTAACCTTTTCAGATGGCTGTTGGTGTCTATTAACTCTGGTTACCCCCTCTCCTCTTTAACCTTTTCAGATGGTTGTTGGTTTCTATTAACTCTGGTTACCCCCTCTCCTCTTTAACCTTTTCAGATGGCTGTTGGTTTCTATTAACTCTGGTTACCCCCTCTCCTCTTTAACCTTTTCAGATGGTTGTTGGTTTCTATTAACTCTGGTTACCCCCTCTCCGCTTTAACCTCTCAGGTCAGTGATCACTGGCTCAAGCCCCACCCATGCGGGCATGCCCACTGTTCCAGGGGTGGTCCCAGAGGAAGACTCCACGCTGTTGGTGTCAGAGATGGATGGCGGGACAGGAAGTTGCAGCATTGCCGAGTCACGGGGAGGAAGTGACCCGGGCAGTGCCCTTTCCGGGAGAACCTGTACTGAGCAGCCGGCCGGGTCGGTCACAGATTCGATGGTGCTCAGGGACTTCCAGGCCCAGAACCGCCGGCTGCTGCCCAACTTCAAGAACCCGCTACACGTCATTGACGGACCGGAGCATCGCTACTTTGTGGGCATCATTGACATCTTCACTGTCTACAGCTTCAAGAAGAGGCTGGAGCATTGGTGGAAGAGACTGCGGCACCCAGGGCAGGCCTTCTCCACCGTCAGCCCCACCTCTTACTGCCTTAGGCTCTGCCAGTGGGTACAGGACCACACCAAGTAGACTCAGAAAAAGGGGAGGACGAGGATGGTTTGTTCCAGTTGCAGGCTGTCTGCCCAAGAACAAACATTTGTACACACACAGTAGCAGGCTGTCTGCCCAGGAACACCCGTTTGCATGCACGCAACTTGGACACTGACCAGAGACATGAAGCTATGCTTTTAAAGCGCTATAATTTCAGATTGATCAAGGAGCAGTTACTTTCATGTTTCCACATCTCCCGACCAAAGCTAAAACAAATATAAACCATTATATACAAATATAATATTCACCATCGCGAATTCATGGGTTTCCTTTTCATATTCTTTGTTAAGTAAACAAAGAAAAAGGTGTGACATTTATAATCAAGTGCTATGAATTAATTAGCTGATTTTCCAAATTATAATCGTTTTTTAATTGTTGAAGTTCAATTAGCAAGTGAATGCTGAACACCAAAATAATTGTACAAATTTGCCACCTCATATGGATTTTTTTATTATTACAATTGAACTTTGAAGTGTTTATACCTGTGCAATTTTGTTGTATTTTTAAAAGTTGTGTTTTCACTTTTCAACTGACCAAGTGAATATACTCTCCCGATATGACTGTGCAGTGTGTATGTATATATATATTATTATAATTTTTTTCTATTCTTTGTGCGGTCATGGCAAGGTCAGTATAAAGGGTTAACGTTTAAAAGTGATGACAAACGGTAGTCATAAAGGTTCTGTTCCCTACTCAGACATTGCTGACGCATGTCAGATCTTACAATGCCTGGATAAGTATTTTACATATCAGCTAACCACATCATATGTCATAGCAATCTGGTGCCTGACTGCACAGTCTATGACGTGGCACGCAACCATTGGTTGATGCATGCAATGTCTGAACAGGGGAACACAACCTTTATAAGACTGCCTTGTTCTTATGATGACCAACACATTTTTTAAAGGGAAAGTTCACTTCTGGAAATTGTATATTATTTTTTACTTACCTAGGGAAGAACCTGGACACCCTAGGTAACACCGTAGGGAAGTTGAAAATACACAAAAAATTGTGAACTATCCCTTTAATGCCATGTTGCCTCAGAAGAGATATTACTCACACTGTCCAGATTTTATGGTGAATTGTAGGCTAAAGACTTAGTCTTGCTGTTAGGAAATATAACACAAATGTGCTTTAAACCTCTTGAGGTGCTTCATTCTGTACCTCACCCTCGACTCCCTGTGTCAGTCAGGGAAATATGAGGATTGTTTTTAGGGGGTTTTCACAACTCTGTCTGGGTCTGAATGTTGTTTGAAAGTAAGGCACTGTATTTACAGGGTTTAAGTTGTCTAGAAACAGAAATCTATTCTATCCATGAATAGAATTTACTTTACATCCTATTTGAATGTAAGATGTAGCATAAAAAACATACACACAAAGTTGGGGAAATAAAATACCCTGATTTGAGGACTAAGTTATGTGGTCATTTTCACAACATATTCACTAATGTAAGCTACTTTGTAACGGTGTGGATGGCTAACTCTAATCCACCATCTATACTCTCTCCTGGCTCAACTTGTTGACCCCTGGTAAAGTCATGTTTGTGCCTTCTGTCTATAATAGGCGTGTGCTGAAACCTTTGCTCAATGCATAAAGAACTTTGAGTTAAGGTGTGTGTGAACTTTGCTTATTTGCTTACTGGCTTGTATCTAACTCTCTGAAGGTACCCTCTCTCTAAAGGTAGTTCAGTGGTTCCCAACCTTTTTTGCTTACTGTACCACCAACTGAATTTTGCTCTGCCCGGAGTACCCCTGAAGTACCCCCTCAAGTGCCTAGTTGGGAACCACTGCTCTTTTTTATTTTTATTTTTTCACCTTTATTTAAACAGGTAGGCTAGTTGAGAACAAGTTCTCATTTACAACAGTAACCTGGCCAAGGTTAAAGCAAGCAGTGCGACATAAACAACACAGAGTTACACATGGAATAACAAATATACAGTCAATAATACAATAGAAAAAGTCTATATACAGTGTGTATAAATGAGGTAGGATAAGGGAGGTAAGGCAATGAATAGGCCATAGTGGCTAAATAATTACAATATAGCAATTAAACACTGGAGTGATAAATGTGCAGAAGATGGGTGTGCAAGTAGAGATACTGGGGTGCAAAGGAGCAAAATCAAATAAATAACAGTATGGGGATGAGGTAGTTGGATGGGCTATTTACAGATGGGCTACATACAGGTGCAGTGATCTGTGAGCTGCTCTGACAGTTGGTGCATAAAGCTAGTGAGGGAGATATGAGTCTCCAGCTTCAGTGATTTTTGCAGTTTGTTCCAGTCATTGGCAGCAGATAACTGGAAGGAAAGGCGGCCAAAGGATGAATTGGCTATGGGGGTGACCAGTGAAATATACCTGGTGGAGCGCGTGCTACGTGTGGGTGCTGCTATGGTGACCAGTGAGCTGAGATAAGGCGGGGGTTTACCTAGCAAAGACTTATACATGACCTGGAGCCAGTAGGTTTGGCGACAAATAAGTAGCGAGGACCAGCCAACGAGAGCATACAGGTCACAGTGATGGGTAGTACATGGGGCTATGGTGACAAAACGGATGGTACTGTGATAGACTGCATCCAGTTTGCTGAGTAGAGTGTTGGAGGCTATTTTGTAAATGACATTGCCGAAGTCAAGGATCGGTAGGATAGTCAGTTTTACGAAGATATGTTTGGCAGCATGAGTGAAGGATGCTTTGCTGTGAAATAGGAAGCTGATTCTAGATTTAATTTTGGACTGGAGATGCTTAATGTGAGTCTGGAAGGAGAGTTTACAGTCTAACCAGACACCTAAGTATTTGTAGTTGTCCACATATTTTAAGTCAGAACTGTCCAGAGTAGTGATAATGGACGGGCAGGTGGGTGCGGGCAGCGATCGGTTGAAGAGCATGCATTTTGTTTTACTTGCATTTAAGAGCAGTTGGCGGCCACAGAAGGAGAGTTGTATGGCGTTGAAGCTCGTTTGGAGATTTGTTAACACAGTGTCCAAAGAAAGGCCAGATGTATACAGAATGGTGTCGTCTGCATAGCAGGTGGATCAAAGAATCACCCGCAGCAAGAGTGACATCATTGACATATACAGAGAAAAGAGTCGGCCCGAGAATTGAACCCTGTGGCACCCCCATAGAGACTTCCAGAGGTCCGGACAACAGGCCCTCCGATTTGACACACTGAACTCTATCTGAGAAGTAGTTGGTGAACCAGACGAGGCAGTCATTAGAGAAACCAAGGCTGTTGAGTCTGCCGATAAGAATGTGGTGATTGACAAGAGTCAAAAGCCTTGGCTAGGTCGATGAACACAGCTGCACAGTATTGTCTCTTATCAATGGTGGTTATAATATTGTTTAGGACCTTGAGCGTGGCTGAGGTGCACCCATGACCAGCTCGGAAACCGGATTGCATAGCGTATAAGGTACGGTGGGATTCTAAATGGTCAGTGATCTGTTTGTTCACTTGGCTCTCAAAGACTTTAGAAAGGCAGGGCAGGATGGTTATTGGTCTGTAACAGTTTGGGTCTAAAGTGAAGAGGGGGAGGAATCTCAGACGATATGAAAGAGAGGTTGAACAGACTAGTAATAGGGGTTGCAACAATGGCGGCAGATCATTTCAGGAAGAGATGGTCCAGATTGTCTAGCCCAGCTGATTTGTAGGGATCCAGATTTCGCAGCTCTCACAAAACATCAACTGTCTGGATTTGGGTGAAGGAGAAGCAGGGGGGCTTGGGCCAGTTGCTGCAGGTGGTGCAGAGCTGTTGGCCGGGGTTGGGGTAGCCAGGTGGAAAGCATGGCCAGCCGTAGAGAAATGCTTATTGAAATTCTCGATTATTGTGGATTTATCGGTGGTAACAGTGTTTCCAAGTCTCAGTGCAGTGGGCAGCTGGGAGGAGGTGCTCTTATTCCCCATTGACTTTACAGAGTCCCAAAAGTTTTTGGAATTAGTGCTGCAGGATGCAAATTTCAGTTTGAAAAAGCTAGCCTTTGCTGTCCTAACTGACTGTGTATATTGGTTCTCCTGACTTCCCTGAAAATGTGCATATCGCGGGGACTATGAGGAGCAACCAGACACTGCACTTGACACATTTATGAAATTGCTTATTCCAGTTACTAATAAGCATTCACCCATTATGAAAATGACTGTAAAAACTGTTACATTCCCTTGGATTGATGTGGAATTGAAAAATTGTATATTTGAGAGGGATGAGGCAAAAGGAATGGCAAATAAGTCTGGCTGCACAAATGTACCGCAAATTAAGAAAACGTGACTAAACTGAATAAAACGAAGAAGAAACTACACTATGAAACAAATATAAATTACAAAGAATGATAGTAAAAAGCTTTGGAGCATCTTAAATGAAATTTTTGGGCAAAAAGGCAAACTCATTGAATGAGATGGCTCATTCATCACAAAACCTATTGATATGGCCAATTACTTTAATGATTTTTTTCATTGGCAAGATTAGCAAACAGGCATGACATCCAGCAACAAATGCTGACACTACACATCCAAGTATAACTGATCAAATTATGAAAGACAAGCATTGTAATTTTGAATTCTGTAAAGTGAGTGGAAGAAGTGATTCTTTTTTTGGTCTATCAACAATGACAAGCCACCGGGGTCTGACAACTTGGATGGAAAATTACTGAGGATAATAGCGGATGAT
Organism: Salvelinus namaycush; assembly: GCF_016432855.1. Classification (NCBI taxonomy): domain Eukaryota; kingdom Metazoa; phylum Chordata; class Actinopteri; order Salmoniformes; family Salmonidae; genus Salvelinus; species Salvelinus namaycush. The sequence goes on along the minus strand of NC_052337.1, from coordinate 16,961,474 downwards.
ATTGCTACTCCTATTTGCCATAATCAATCTAAGCCTACTAGAAGGTGTGTGCCCTCAGGCCTGGAGGGAAGCAAAAACAGTTCCGCTACCCAAGAATATTAAAGCCCCTTTTACTGGCTCAAATAGCCAACCAATCAGCCTGTTACCATCCCTTAGTAAACTTTGTGGAAAAAATGTGTTTATAAATGTGTTTATAAAATGATACCCTCATTCAATGAATCAGGGATCAAATTGATACGTATCTAGTTAGCTATAGTTAACTAGCGAGATAACTGTCAGTTAGTCTGTTGTCTGTCATTATTTTATACCTGCTGCTGAAATGTAGTGCTCTCTCTCCTCTGGCAATGCCCACACCTACAGACACACACGCAACACACACAGACACGCACTGAAGGATCATTCTGATAATGGCTGACGTAGATTTTTAAGTGATTGTTAATATTTATATTATCATGAATTACATTAACAAACTCATTAAACTCATTTCCATAACCTTACAAACCCTAATTTGACATTTTGGAACAGCGCATCATGCGCATTCAGGCTGGAACATTTTCAATGTGTGCAATCTTGAACAGCCTACTGTCACTCATAGATTCACAGACTAGCGGCAAATAAAGTAGATGCAGTAGATGCAGAAGGCCGACATAAGTGGTTGCAATGGATTGAGCTGCAGCCCAAATAAAAAAAACTTGATATCTCTAGTTTAAACTGACGGATTTTGATGGGGATTTTAAAAAATTATGTTAGTTAGATTCACGGTCAATAGACTCAAGATTTCTTAAGTAACCTTCTGTCTTCTGTAACCATATCATACTAAACGTAACATATCATACTAATTTGAGACCAGGCTGTGCGTTTGTGTACTGCTTCATCCCGGATTTACATTTACTATGTTACATCTGGTCTGAGACCAGGCTGTGCGTTTGTGTACTACATCATCGCATCTGCGCGACAGGACTCCCTTTGCAGGGGACAGTAACAAGCCGAAGAAGCGGTGGACACACTGATACGATGGATTTCAATCTCAAAAAGCTTACTTCTGATGCAGGAGTCTTCTTCACCCGTGCAGTCCAGGTATTTAGTGAATGTGTTATGTGAAATCCTATGAATGCGAGGTGCGTAGTCTGTAATTATTTTATTCCGAGGCGGATTGTAAGGGTCGTCTTTCTCATATAACGCTGCAAACACCAAATATAAACGGTTACTTCAAAAATATTTAAGAATAGGGAATGTTTTTCGTTTAGGTTTTTCTCACCGTTAACGTCATTGTAAGCCGATAATTCTGGTTAAGCCCTTCATTATTTATGTCTGTTTTCGACCGTAGCGCCGAGGGGTGCATGTGACGGTCACCAGGATACAGGGCGGCGACTCCTCTAACCGCTACTTTACACTCCTGTCAGAGAATTGTAGGGCTAGGCTACTAGACCTGTCTGCTATACATTTCTATGCATCATGCCACTGGTTGTCATTGCAGTCCTCACTGAAAAAAGGCGACATTTTTGTATTATGCTGTATTGCGTGAGGACTAATAATGGTGTGTGTAGCAGCCTATGTCTTATTCCTCAGTCATTGGTCGTATTCTAATCATAGGATTGACCTGTTTCCCTGTCAGCCGGCAGGTACAGTAGTTTAGCGATTTGAGAGGCGAGCCCGGAGGGTTGCCAGTTTGAATCCCAGGACCGAAGGGAAAAATCTGTTGGGAAGTGAGCTGGCAACCAGAGGGTTGCTGGTATCAAATCATAGATGCCATTGCCTGCAATTGTGCCCTTGACCAAGGCATTTAACCCCCCCCCCCCCCCCTCCCCACACAACAACAGCCCCCCTCTCCAAAACCTGTATGAGTGTGTGTGCATTCGGCAATTATTCAGACCCTTTCCCTTTTTCCACATTTTGTTACATTACAGCCTTATTCTAAATGGATTTCCCTCACCAATCTACACATAGTACCACATAATGACAAAGCAAAACATTGTTTTTTGTTGTTGCAAATTTATTAAAAAGAACACAGAAATACCTTATTTACGTAAGTATTCAGACCCTTTGCTATGAGACTCGAAATTGAGCTCAGCTGCATCCTGTTTCCATTGATCATCCTTGAGATGTTTCTACAACTTGATTGGAGTCCAACCACCTGTGGTAAATTCAATTGATTGGACATGATTTGAAAAGGCACACACCTGTCTATAAAAGGTCCCACAGTTGACAGGGCGTCTCAGAGCAAAAACCAAGTCATGAGTGAGAAGGAACTGTCTGTAGAGCTCCGAGACAGGATTATGTCAAGGCACAGCTCTGGGGAAGGGTACCAAAACATTTATGCAGCATTGAAGGTCCCCAAGAACACAGTGACCTCCATCATTCTTAAATGGTAGAAGTTTGGAACCACCAAGACTCTTCCTAGAGCTGGCCGCCCGGCCAAAACTGAGCAATCGGAGGGGAGAAGGGTGACCAAGAACCTGATAGTCACTCTGATAAAGCTCCAGAGTTCCTCTGCGGAGATGGGAGAACCTTCCAGAAGGACAACCATCTGTGCAGTACTCCACCAATCAGGTCTTTTATGGTAGACTGAAACCACTCCTCAGTAAAAGGCACATGACCGCCCGCTTGGAGTTTGCCAAAAGCCTTTTGGCACCTAAAGGACTAAGACAATGAGAAATAAGATTCTCTGATCTGATAAAACCAAGATTGAACTCTTTGGTCTGAATGCCAAGTGTCACATCTGGAGAACCTGGCACCATCTCTACGGTGAAGTGTGGTGGTGGCAGCATCATGCTGTGGAGATGTTTTTCAGCGGCAGGGACTGGGAGACTAGTCAGGATCGAGGGAAAGATAAAAGGATTAAAGTACAGAAAGATCCTTGATGAAAACTTGCTTCAGAGCGCTCAGGACCTCAGACTGGGGCAACGGTTCACCTTCCAACAGGACAAAGACCCTAAGCACACAGCCAAGACAATGAAGGAGTGGATTTGGGACAAGTCTCAATGTCCTTGAGTGGCCTAGCCAGAGCCCAGACTTGAACCCGATCAAACATCTCTGGAGAGACCTGAAAATAGCTGTGCAGCGACTCTCCCCATCCAACAGCTTGAGAGGATCTGCAGAAAAGAATGGGAGAAACTCCCCCAAAAACAGGTGTGCCAAGCTTGTAGCGTTATACTCAAGGCTGTAATCGCTGCCAAAGGTACTGAGTAAAGAGTCTGAATACTTATGTAAATGTGATATATATTTTTTTTTATCCATTTGCCAAATTTCTAAAAACATGTTTTTGCTTTGTCATTATGGGGTATTGTGTGTAGAATGATGAGGAAAAGCAACAATTTAATCCATTTTAGAGTACGGCTGTAACGTAACAAAATGTGGAAAAGTCAAGGTGTCTGAATACTTTCTGAATGCACTGTATATATACTGAGTGGACAAAACATTAAGGATGCCTGCTCTTTCCATGACATAGACTGACCATGTGAAATCAATGATCCCTTATTGATGTCAATTGTTAAATCCACTTCAATCAGTCTATATGAAGGGGAGGAGACGGGTTAAAAAAACATTTTTTTTAGGCTTGAACGTTGTTCACGCTCAACAGTTTCCCATGTGTGTGCCAGCATCCCTGTGTGGAATGTTTTCAGAACATTACCTTGTTTAGTCCATGCCCTAACGAATTGAAGCTGTTCTGGGGGCAAAATGGGGGGGGGTGTTCTTAATGTTTAGTACACTGTGTATGTGTGTCTTTCAGAGGGGTTGGGTTAAGTCAAATTTCAATTGGACCTTGTGTGCAATTGACCATTAAACCGATCCCACTGTGTAGCTCAGTTGGTAGAGCATGGCAGTTGCAGCGCCAGGGTTGTGAGTTAGATTCTAAAAAAGTTTTTAAAAATGTCTGTGTTAAATGACAAAAATAAAAAAAATACACTGCTCAAAAAAATAAAGGGAACACTTAAACAACACAATGTAACTCCAAGTCAATCACACTTCTATGAAATCAAACTGTCCACTTAGGAAGCAACACTGATTGACAATAAATTTCACATGCTGTTGTGCAAATGGAATAGACAAAAGGTGGAAATTATAGGCAATTAGCAAGACACCCCCAAAAAAGGAGTGATTCTGCAGGTGGTGACCACAGACCACTTCTCAGTTCCTATGCTTCCTGGCTGATGTTTTGGTCACTTTTGAATGCTGGCGGTGCTCTCACTCTAGTGGTAGCATGAGACGGAGTCTACAACCCACACAAGTGGCTCAGGTAGTGCAGTTCATCCAGGATGGCACATCAATGCGAGCTGTGGCAAAAAGGTTTGCTGTGTCTGTCAGCGTAGTGTCCAGAGCATGGAGGCGCTACCAGGAGACAGGCCAGTACATCAGGAGACGTGGAGGAGGCCGTAGGAGGGCAACAACCCAGCAGCAGGACCGCTACCTCCGTCTTTGTGCAAGGAGGTGCACTGCCAGAGCCCTGCAAAATGACCTCCAGCAGGCCACAAATGTGCATGTGTCAGCATATGGTCTCACAAGGGGTCTGAGGATCTCATCTCGGTACCTAATGGCAGTCAGGCTACCTCTGGCGAGCACATGGAGGGCTGTGCGGCCCCACAAAGAAATGCCACCCCACACCATGACTGACCCACCGCCAAACCGGTCATGCTGGAGGATGTTGCAGGCAGCAGAACGTTCTCCACGGCGTCTCCAGACTCTGTCACGTCTGTCACATGTGCTCAGTGTGAACCTGCTTTCATCTGTGAAGAGCACAGGGCGCCAGTGGCGAATTTGCCAATCTTGGTGTTCTCTGGCAAATGCCAAACGTCCTGCACGGTGCTGGGCTGTAAGCACAACCCCCACCTGTGGACGTCGGGCCCTCATACCACCCTCATGGAGTCTGTTTCTGACCGTTTGAGCAGACACATGCACATTTGTGGCCTGCTGGAGGTCATTTTGCAGGGCTCTGGCAGTGCACCTCCTGGCACAAAGGCGGAGGTAGCGGTCCTGCTGCTGGGTTGTTGCCCTCCTACGGCCTCCTCCACGTCTCCTGATGTACTGGCCTGTCTCCTGGTACCGCCTCCATGCTCTGGACACTACGCTGACAGACACAGCAAACCTTTTTGCCACAGCTCGCATTGATGTGCCATCCTGGATGAACTGCACTACCTGAGCCACTTGTGTGGGTTGTAGACTCCGTCTCATGCTACCACTAGAGTGAGAGCACCGCCAGCATTCAAAAGTGACCAAAACATCAGCCAGGAAGCATAGGAACTGAGAAGTTGTCTGTGGTCACCACCTGCAGAATCACTCCTTTTTTGGGGGTGTCTTGCTAATTGCCTATAATTTCCACCTTTTGTCTATTCCATTTGCACAACAGCATGTGAAATTTATTGTCAATCAGTGTTGCTTCCTAATTGGACAGTTTGATTTCACAGAAGTGTGATTGACTTGGAGTTACATTGTGTTGTTTAAGTGTTCCCTTTATTTTTTTGAGCAGTGTATATTATCATTAGGCCTATCCACAACGGGACTAGTATGCTACCACTCTCAGTACTTTTTCAACTTGGAGTGGTATAAAATAGGCCTATTTGGAATTGAGTGTTTCTCTGGCTTCTAGAATTGGATGTTTTCACAGGGCTTACATGGCTGCCAATGGATTGAATAGCCTGCAATGTAGGCCTTTAATGGTCAAACAAGTCCACACTGTACAGGTTTTGGTAAAGCAAGTGAACAATACAGCATCATGTGACCGTATACCACGAGTATGAGAACATTTATTTTTACTGCTCTAATTACATTGGTAACCAGTTTATAATAGCAATAAGGCACATCAGGTTTGTGGTATATGGCCAATATACCACGCTAAGAACTGTATCCAGGTACTCTTAGCCGTGGTATATTAGCCATATATCACCCTCCCCCCCCATGCCTGATTGCTTAAATATTATACCCCCCCCCAAAAAATGCTAACCTCCCTGTTATTGTAATGGTGGTATGATATTTCTGCTTCTGTAACTTTCTCACTTATCATTATCCAAGATTCACTCAGGATTATCCGTAGTCATGGTAGCATCCACATTAATGTAGAAGTGTTTAGAAACATTATATTCTTATTTACAGTAAAAGTGACTCCAAAATAACACAATACATTATTTACCATTAAGTTCTGTTGGACACAAAATAATCTGTAACGCAACCAAAACAAACAGCAAATGCATCCAACAAGTTTGTAGAGTCACAAGCTTGATGTAATCTTTGCATGCTAGGAATATGGGACTAAATACTAAACTTTGGACTACTTTAATACACAAGTGAATTGGTCCCAAAACTTTTTGTCCCCTGAAATGAAGGGACTATGTACAAAAAGGGCTGTAATTTCTAAACGTTTTGCACGATATGGATGAAAAAACCCTCAAATTAAAGCTGACAGTCTGTACTTCATAGTCATTGTATCATTCACATCCAAAGTGCTGGAGTACAGAGCCAAAACAACAATATGTCACTATCACAATACTTTTAGAGCTCACTTTAGATGGCTAGTAGTAGTATCAGCTTTTTACTGTGTGAAATGCTAGGGGCAGGATTTCTCCACGAATCAGTAACTGTGATTCAACCTAAAGTGCAGGGTCACTCGAGAGGAAACAGATGTTTCGCTCCCACCAGTCACCTCTGTTGACGACCACATGTGATCCAAGAACAGGAAAATATGGCCAAATATTACCATTCCGTTAGAATGGTAATCACTGAAGCATTTCCCTAGTTTTCTAATGGTTTGGATTTGGGTTACCAGTAACAGTCATTGTAACAGCCCTTTTATGCCATCTCCAGCTCCTGTCTTCACATGCTAAAAATCCCCCTGTGAGAAATAAACCTGAGCGCACCAATGCATAGAAAGAAAGTCTGATGTAGTCCTACTGTGCTGTGAGACTAGCTCTGTGGCTGATGTAGTCCTACTGTGCTGTGAGACTAGCTCTGTGGTTGATGTAGTCCTACTGTGCTGTGAGACTAGCTCTGTGGCTGATGTAGTTCTACTGTGCTGTGAGACTAGCTCTGTGGCTGATGTAGTCCTACTGTGCTGTGAGACAAGCTCTGTGGCTGATGTAGTCCTACTGTGCTGTGAGACTAGCTCTGTGGCTGATGGCAAACCACATTATGCACTTAGTAGCCAGTATCCCAAAAGATAAAGATTTTGAAATGGCTTGATATTGTCAGCACATTATTAGGGATGTGGTTGTAGTACTTTTTAGGAGTAGATATGGCATGTATTTCAATGTACTGCGTATGAAATGGGTTAGCTGTTATATTCACGCCAGATAAGGTGGTATTTCAAGCAAAGCTACTTTTATTATAGCCTTATGATAGGCTTCTTTTTCTTGTTGCCATTTTGCAGTGGAGCAGAAGTGAAAGTCTTCAAGTGATTGGTTAATCATGAGTCATAATGAGGGAGCTCAAGACGTCTTGTGATGCCAGATGGAATGAGGGAGCTCAAGACGTCTTGTGATGCCAGATGGAATGAGGGAGCTCAAGACGTCTTGTGATGCCAGATGGAATGAGGGAGCTCAAGACGTCTTGTGATGCCAGATGGAATGAGGGAGCTCAAGACGTCTTGTGATGCCAGATGGAATGAGGGAGCTCAAGACGTCTTGTGATGCCAGATGGAATGAGGGAGCTCAAGACGTCTTGTGATGCCGGATGGGCTACCAGTGTGGCTGCTGCACAATTATACAGCAGTCACTCGGGGAGCTTCTGCGCTCAGCTATCCTCACAGTTCTCTCTCTGTCTGTCTGTTCCGCTCCTCCCTCCCTCCACCCACACAGACACGACGTGGTGGTTGAGCTTAGGTTCATTTGGTTGCTTAGCTTTGTGTTGTAGTTCGAGAGGTTAGGCTTAGAAGGCCTTAGCAGTCACAAGCTGCTCAAAATGGGCCATTCACGGAAACATTTCAGAGCCAGACAGAACCGTTTCGGCTGGTTACAATTTGCCCAGCTGCCACTGACTTACAGAACAATGTTGTTTTTTGCCAGTCATAACGTATGCTGTCTTAGCCTACATTATTTAGGTGTATGTTTTTGTCAGTAATTATGATTTATTCCTTTTTGTCTCCAAGTTCACAGAAGAGAAGTTGGGCTCTGCGGAGAAGACTGAGCTCGATGCCCACTTGGAGAATCTGATCGCCCGGGCCGACTGCACCAAGAACTGGACTGAGAAGATCTTCAGGCAAACAGAGGTCTTGTTGCAGCCCAATCCAAGTAAGACCCAGTCCTAAAGCAACCTATAGCTGGGTCTTAGACCTGTTTGTGCTGTCCGGTCAACTCCCATGGTCATTGCCAATGCCAAACAAGACAGCACAAACAGATCTGCGACCAGGCTGAAAGGAGCCTTCATGGTGATGCCGTTCTGTTTGTGTTTTGGGTTCTGAGCCCTAGCTAGTGTTTTTCTCTGTTTGTGTTTTGGGTTCTGAGCCCTAGCTAGCGTTTTTCTCTGGCTGTGTTTTGGGTTCTGAGCCCTAGCTAGCGTTTTTCTCTGGCTGTGTTTTGGGTTCTGAGCCCTAGCTAGCGTTTTTCTCTGGCTGTGTTTTGGGTTCTGAGCCCTAGCTAGCGTTTTTCTCTGGCTGTGTTTTGGGTTCTGAGCCCTAGCTAGCGTTTTTCTCTGGCTGTGTTTTGGGTTCTGAGCCCTAGCTAGCGTTTTTCTCTGTTTTGTGTTTTGGGTTCTGAGCCCTAGCTAGCGTTTTTCTCTGGCTGTGTTTTAGGTTCTGAGCCCTAGCTAGCGTTTTTCTCTGGCTGTGTTTTGCCGACATGCATATGTCCAAATAAGTACTATTGAAGTATACAGTACATTGTGGCATTGGTCCCTTTGAGAGAAAGAAAACTAGTATGTTAGAAAACTAATCATTGACTTTCTGACCCTCCATGCTACAGTTGACCACACTGGTAAGTCTGTCTCCACTCTCAGTATGTAGTAGCAATAGTAGTAGTAGTAGTAGTAGTAGCAGCAGCAGTAGTAGTCGTAGTAGCAGCGTACTTGAGGCTCCCAACCCCCATAAGACTTCCTATGGGGGTCAGTTGGAATGTGTGGAATGATTTCATTTTGGACCTAAACCCTTAACATACTGCACCCCTTCAGGGATCACAGATCTGAAGGAGCTGGATAGGTCAATGCCATGGTCTACTTTATCATATGGTTTACAACTTTTGCTTAGTCCTTTAGCATCTTTGAACTGTGAAGAGCAAGGGGCTAGGTGCTGAAATAGGACGAGGCCCTTGTACTCACATGATTGCCTATGATGGCTGGTTATAGATAGCTAATAACTCCAATTGGTCCTTCTTTCTCTGCAAAATGTCACTCCGTAAGGGACTTTCATTCTTACGGTGACTTTCCATGCAAGGCCAAGTCCAAGGCCTGTTTGGTTGCTCTGACTTGAGATATGCATACACAAGGGAAACTTCAGCATAAATAGTGTCATTGATGTCAAATTCAATTGAGGTGTTGCACGAAAGTTAGTTGTGGACAGATTAAACTGGAAGTTACAACTTTTTACAATAATTTTACTTCTGGGTAACCAAGATTAGTTGAAGAGACTTGTGTGCACTTCTCAAATCAGATTTGGGACGGTAATGATTTAGGCAAGGTAAACTGGGGTAGGAGGGCTAATTGTGTTTAGTGCCCATCTGTGCAGAGGAGGAGGGACCCAAATGGCACACTATTTCCTACGATGTGCACTACTTTTTACCAGAGTCCTACAGTAGACACAGTGTACAAAACATTAGGAACACCTTCCTAATATTGAGTTGCCCTCAGAACAGCCTCAATTCGTCAGGGCATGGACTCTACAAGGTGTCAAAAGCATTCCACAGGGATGCTGGCCCATGTTAACTCCATGTTAACTCCAATGCTTCCCACAGTTGTGTCAAATTGGCTGGATTCTTGATACACACAGGAAACTGTTGCGAGAGTGAATCCCAGCAGCATTGCAGCTCTTGACACACTCAAACCGGTGCGCCTGGTGTAACAGTATAACTTTAAACCGTCCCCTCGCCCCGACACGGGCGCGAACCAGGACCCTCTGCACACATCAACAACTGTCGCCCACGAAGCATCGTTACCCATCGCTCCACAAAGGCCACGGCCCTTGCAGAGCAAGGTGCAACACTACTTCTAGGTTTCAGAGCAAGTGACGTAACTGATTGAAACGCTAGTAGCGCGTACCCGCTAACTAGCTAGCCATTTCACATCCGTTACACTGGCACCTACTACCATTACCCCATTCAAAGGTACTTAGATATTTTGTCTTGCCCATTAACCCTCTGAATGGCAGAAATACAAAATACATGTCTCAATTGTCTCAAGGCTTAAAAATGGATTTAACAAGTGACATCAATAAGGGATCATAGCTTTCACCTGGATTGATCTGGTCAGTCCATGTCATGGAAGAGCAGGTGTTTCTAATGTTTTGTACAGTCAGTGTATAGAGAATAGGGTGCCATTTGGGACAAATCTGTGAAGGAACCACCAACCTCTCCCCTACCCTCATTCTCATCAAGAAGCACATACACAAAGGAGTGTGTGTCATCGTGTGTGTGTACTTGTTGATGTGCTTTTCCCGTTGTGTGTGTATGTATGTATATCTTGTAAAAGTGTTTGGAGGGGGTAAAAAATAAGCCTTTGTTTATCTGCTAAATGTTGTGTGTAGAAAGCTGGATAGGTTCCAGAGAGAACTGCCACCTCCTCCATTTCACTCCCATGCTGTGTCTTCTTCTGTAGTGCATTGATCAATGTTGCCTTTCACTTTCCAACAACAAGCAGTATAACATTGTAGATAGGAGTTGTCAACTGTTAAGTCTTGTTATTCATTGTCTGTCCATATGTACGTTATTACGTTTATAATCAATAACTCGTACATTTCGGAATTGTTATTGCTCAGTAGAGTTGTTTTGGTGTATGGTTTTAAAACTCACTGCTTTGAAAATGGAAGAGACATTTAGGTAATTTCATTGTACCTGAAGGACTTTTCTCTAGTGATAAATGATGTAGGCTAATTAATGAATGCCTCTGTTGAAAGGGCATAGATAAAGACTGAGAAGACAGGGGATTCAGGTTTTTCGAGGGGGTTGGGTTGAGGTGTCACATCATTATATTACTTGTGCTTTTTTGTACCTTGAAATTGGTATTTTTTTATTTATTGGGTTTTTGGCACAAAGGAAAAGCACTACATTTACTGATTGAGGTACCTAATTGCTGTCTGGTGTGAACTATCTTATTCTTTACTTTTACACAGGTGCGCGTATAGAGGAGTTTTTCTATGAGAAGTTAGATAAGAAGATCCCATCCAGGACAACCAATGGAGAGCTGCTGGGACAGTATATGCTGGATGCTGCTAAAGACTTTGGCCCAGGGACCCCATATGGTAGGTGGAACGTTTGACAGCCGCAGGAGGTGCCGTAACACTCTATTCTGCTATTTGTTCTGCAACACCCTCTTGTTTTTGAAAGTCATTGTTCCTGAACCTTAGTATTAATTGAAATCTTAATTGAAATCTACATAATGTATTGATGCCAATGTGTCTGGGTGGGCTGGCAATGCTGCCCACACTGTACCAGGTGCTCAGCTGTCTGTGTGTGGTTGGCACAGAAACAAACAACATGGCAGTACCCAGTGTTCTAAATGCCATCAGCCTCCATCAGCTGCCCAGGCCTCCATTTTATTCAGAACATAATGGCCGCGTTCCAGGCCGACTATATTGCAGTCGCTTGCCAGATCACATAACGCCTGAATAGGTGTTTAGTATATCAGATATCCTCATCTATGACATAGCAATCTGATGCCCAACTGCTATGTATGATGTGGACCATGGCCAAAGTGACTCAAGTTGTCCAGATGGGGATACCCAAGTCTATTAGAAAATGTGTTCAACCTGAATACGATATGAGCATTCTTGCAGTGAAGTGGAATCTCTTAATGGTTCTCTTTCTAGGCACATTTTTAAGGGATTTTCTCTCAACAATCTAAGTAATGGTTGGACACATTGTACTGTATGTTAGAGTAGGGTTTCTTAAACTCTGCTCTAGGCATGTGAAATGTGTTATGAGTTTACAATATACCGGTAATCACACACTATTTCTTAATTTGGGTCTTTGGAGGAGGAATTTGGTCACGGAAGGACGCTCATTTTGTAATTTGTCTCTTTAGCTGAAAAGGTTTAAGAACCCCTGACAGAGCATTGTGGGCCAGTATATTAATGATGATCTTTGGGTGCTGCAGCCCAGGAGTAATCCAACTTGAATGAAAAGGATGGCCAACACTCGCCAGTTATGATATAAATTCCCAATAAATGCAGCTTGCGACTGTTTTGTCTCCCATAGACTGTGAGCCAGTGTGATAATGGATAGTTGTGTCTATAGACAGAGTTATAGCTCTGATGCTGACTTTGATTACCTAGGAAGCTGGCGGGATACCCACTCCTCTCACAACTAATCTGATCCTTTACACAGCGGTTTGATGATACCATGCCTCACAATTTAGCAGCTTGGCTTAGCACGCTGTGTGTGTGTGTGCGCGTGTGGTCCCAAGAAATTCCCTCCAGCGGCAGTTTCTTACTGAAAATCCCCAGTCTCTCAAAACGATTATATGTCCGTCTATCTATCCATCCATCCATCCATCCATCCATCCTTTATAACAGCAGTAAAGAGTGGTTAATGCAATGAAGCATGGAGAGATGCTGAGTTGAGGGGGATGAGTTCTGACTTATAAATATCCTTAATCAAGTCACTAAGGGGGAGAGGGGAATGCAGAAGGTTTACACTCTGTCAGAACATGTTATTGTCAGACATCAGGTATCCTTTGGAAAGGAGAAGGGACACAGTCTGGTTTCAGTTGTTGGGTTGTAATTTCAAATACTTGCTACACCAGAAGTTAATGGTAGGAGTAATGTATATGGTGGGGTCAGTTAAGGTTGTATATGAGCCAGGGGCTTGGAATGTTACTGAGTAAGGGAAAGGCAATCAGATGGTTGCGGTCACTGATAAGGGTGGATAGCTGTGGATTAGTGAGGAATGGGGGCCGAGGTCAGGTCACATTAAGGGAGAAGGAACAATTTATTACTACTTCCTGCCTAGCAATAAAGATGTCATGTTTAGAGAAAAGGAGAAGACTTGTTCTTAAGTGGGGTATATATACTTGTGATGGTGGGATCATGTCTTTGTCTGTTCAGCTGTCTGACCCATTGGGTGAATAAACTTGGTTTGAGCTTGTCTTAGTTGTCCGGTAGTTTTTACTGTTTATTTAGAACCTAACAAGGGGGAGGGTTGATATAATGCATGGCTATAATGATTTATGTTTATACCATTGTTGAATACTTGTTTCTGATGGGCTTGAAGGGCATTCTAGAGTGTACATTATATCCCTATAACGTACAGTATATCAGCACGGTAGAATTCAATGGCTATTGTTCATTCTTACATGTTCTATGTTTGTGCTGCTTTTGAAAGCAAAAGTTTAATTGAAAACATTATTATTGGCATTGTTGAATTCGATTACTGTACTGGAAGGTTTTTTTCACTGGGAGTGGAGGGGACGGAGTCTCTGACCTGGCTCCCTCTCTCTATCTCTCTCTCTCGCTCCTCCTTCCACTGGGTCAATGGCCGGGCAGTTCTGATCTGATGAGTTGGGCTCAGTTTCATTCTAACTCCCTGGTAATTTAGGAAACTGAACGAATGTCATGGAATTCAATGTCCCGGTCCGGTATGTCCCTTTGTCTCCTGAATGGACTGGAACTAAAAAGGAATTGGCCATATTATTATTGCCCAGTCATGTATATTCACTGTCAACAACCTAATCATCCACTTCTGTCATCAACCTAATTGTGTGTGTGTGTGTGAGTGACAGGCAGTACCCTGATCACGGTGGGGGAGTACCAGAGTAGACTGGGCGGGGCGGAGAGGGAGTTCCTCCAGACCTCGGCTATCAACTTCCTCACTCCTCTCCGCAACTTCCTGGAGGGAGACTGGAGAACCATATCTGTGAGTATTCTGTGAAATCCTAAATCAATTCCTAGCCCCTCATGCCTAGCCTCTACCCCTTAGGCACTTTAAGCTGAAGATAAGTGTAAGTGTTCGCGGAGTTAAGAACGTACCTTAACCCTTCGCCTACAGTGGTCGTCCCTCGCGGAAATCTAATTAACATAATAAAAAAATCCCCATCAAAATCTGTCTGTTTAAGCTAGAGATATCTGTTATTTGCATGGACTGCATCTCAATCAACCGCATCTGCCGATATCGCCCTTCCGCATCTGCAGTGAAAGGTGACAGAGCTAGAGCGGTGTTTGTCAGACCATGAGACATCCCGAAAATTGGTCTTCTCACAAAATCGTATGTAGCGTCCGAACGGTTTGGGCTACACACTAATATGAACCAAGAGGAAAGCTGAGACACTCATGAACACGGTGGTGTTTTGCTTTAGGATGCTCACGAGACTCATCTGAGGGTCCCCGGTACCAGTTTTAAAAATGAATGGAAGTATATATGGAGATAGTTTAGTGCCTAAAATAAGGGGATAAATACATGTAAAAAAATATATAATTTTTTACTGATCTTTCTTATATCTCTCAGATATAGGACAGACACTTCAGAACAAACTTTCTTTAGATTTTTTGGGGGACAAAATCTGTTATTCAATGCATTTCTGTTGGCTAATAGCAGTAAGGGGTCTTAAAATTCAAAGTCAAATAGCTAAATAATCCTTGGTATGATCATCTTAAAACAATTCCATATGTTAGCAACCCCCCCATTCCATATGTTAGCCCACACCCCTGGCTTAGAGTCTAGATGGTTAAGCTCACGCCACAGCTAGCTTGAAATATTGAGGATGGACAGTGGCGTGTATTCATGGAAGCCAGGCTTCCCCAAATATTGGACCAATAAAAAATTATAATATATAAAATCATTTCGCTTTCGTCTCTGTGTTTTCATACTTTTCTGTCAATTCGCAAGGGGCTGAATCTCACCAGAGAAATCATACGAGCGAGAGAAAGTGCCCCTCTGTCTCAGTATGTGGAGCCCATGTATCTGTGCTGTCTGGAACAAAAGAGTATTACATGTTGCGGCCGTAGCATTTGATTGATTGATGCCAGCAAGCATTTCAAATCAAATCAGATTTTATTTGTCACGTGCATAATTCAACAGGTATTACACCTTACAGTGAAATGCTTACTTACAAGCCCTTAACCAACAATGCAGTTTAAAAAAAATACCCCCCAAAAAGTAAACGATAAGAATAGCAAATAATTAATGAGCAGCAGTAAATAACAATAGCGGGGCTATATACAAGGGGTACCTGTACAGAGTCAATGTGCGGGGGCACCGGTGTCGAGGTAATTGATGTAATATGTACATGTAGGCAGAGTTATTAAAGTGGCTGTACATAGACAATAACAGAGTAGTAGCAGCGTCGAAGAGGGGGGTGGGGGCGGCAATGCAAATAGTCTGGGTAGCCATTTGATTAGAGAGAACAGTCTATGACTGGGGTGGCTGGAGTCTCTGACAATTTTTAGGCCTTCCTCTGACACCGCCTGGTATCGAGGTCCTGGATGGCAGAAAGCTTGGCTCCGGTGATGTACTGGGCCGTACGCACTACTCTCTGTAGTGCCTTGCGGTCGGAGGTCGAGCAGTTGCCATACCAGGCAGTGATGCAACCCGTCAGGATGCTCTCGATGGTGCAGCTGTAAAACCTTTTGAGGATCTGAGGACCCATGCCAAATCCTTTGTCTCCTGAGGGGGAATAGGTTTTGTCGTGCCCTCTTCACGACTGTCTTGGTGTGCTTGGACCATGTTATTTTGTTGGTGATGTGGACGCCAAGGAACTTGAAGCTCTCAACCTGCTCCATTACAGCCCGTCGATGAGAATGGGGCCGTGCTCGGTTCTCCTTTTCCTGTAGTCCACAATCATCTCCTTTGTCTTTATCACGTTGAGGGTGATGTTGTCCTTGCACCACACGGCTAGGTCTCTGACCTCCTCCCTATAGGCTGTTTCATTGTTGTCGGTGATCAGACATACCACTGTTGTGTTATCGGCAAACTTAATGACGGTGTTGGAGTCGTGCCTGGCTGTGCAGTCATGAGTGAACAGGGAGTACAGGAGGGGACTGAGAACGCACCCCTGAGGGGCCCCCCGTGTTGTTACCTACCCTTACCACCTGGGGGTTGCAGAGGGAGGTGTTTAGTCCCAGGGTCCTTAGCTTAGTGATGACCTTTGAGGGCACTAAGGTGTTGAATGCTGAGCTGTAGTCAATGAATAGCATTCTCACATAGGTGTTCCTTTTGTCCAGGTGGAAAAGGGCAGTGTGGAGTGCAATAGAGATTGCATCATCTGTGGATCTGTTGGGGCGGTATGCAAATTGGAGTGGGTCTAGGGTTTCTGGGAGAATTGTGTTAATGTGAGCCATGACCAGCCTTTCAAAGCATTTCATGGCTACAGACGTGAGTGCTATGGATCGGTAGTCATTTAGGCAGGTGTGGTATACCGTGGGGTGTTGGGTTGAGCGTGCAGAGATTGACACAGAGACAGGGAGGCTTTAGTCCGAAAAACAACTTTACTTAAGACAGAAAATAAATATATCAAAGAAATAACTTAGGTTTTGCTTGGTCTTCCTTCTCTCTCTTAACTGGTGTCCGTCTCTCTCCCTTCTCTACCGCGGTGTGCCATCGTGCTCCTTTTATTTAGCCTCCACGGCTGGTTGGCACTTTCCTCTAATTACCTCCACTTAGCTGTCCGTGTCGGGGTGCCCAGCTCCCGTATTCCCAGCAGAGGGAGCCAACGTCGCCTCACGTACCTCCCCTCTATTACCATCCCTTGGGGTAGACCTCCTGGGATACCACACAGGTTACATGGTGTTCTTGGGCACAGGGATGGTGGTCTGCTTGAAACATGTTGGTATTACAGACTCAATCAGGGACATGTTGAAAATGTCAGTGAAGACACTTGCCAGTTGGACAGCGCATGCTCGGAGTACACGTCCTGGTAATCCGTCTGGCCCTGCGGCCTTGTGAATGTTGACCGGTTTCAAGGTCTTACTCACATCGGCTGCGGGGAGCGTGATCACACAGTCGTCCTGAACAGCTGATGCTCTCATGCATGTTTCAGTGTTACTTGCCCTGAAGCGAGCACAGAAGGGATTTAGCTCGTCTGGTAGGCTCTTGTCACTGGGCAGCTCTCGGCTGTGCTTCCCTTTGTATTCTGTAATAGTTTGCAAGCCCTGCCACATCCGACGAGCGTCAGAGCCGGTGTAGTACGATTCGATCTTAGTCCTGTATTGACGCTTTGCCTGTTTGATGGTTCGTCGGAGGGCATAGCGGGATTTCTTATTAGCTTCCGGGTTAGAGTCCTGCTCCTTGAAAGCGGCAGCTCTACCCTTTAGCTCAGTGCGAATATTGCCTGTTATCCATGGCTTCTGTTTGGGGTATGTACGTACAGTCACTGTGGGAACGATGTCATCGATGCACTTATTGATGAAGCCAGTGACTGATGTGGTGTACGCCTCAATGCCAGGGGAAGGATCCCAGAACATATTCCAGTCTGTGCTAGCAAAACAGTGTTATGTTGTAGCCTAGTAAGCTCACATTAACTAATGTTAGCTAGCTAGCTAACTTAGCTGGTTCATTGTTGCCCATACGAGGAAGTTAGGCTAGCAAGCATTCTATGAAAACAAAAACTAAAAGCGTATTGTATGACAGGGCCATATACTGTTTTGCCAACATGAAAGAGCGGAGGATGGCATTGGCGTTCAACTAGTCTACAGTTATTCTCTAAAACAACATTGGGAGGTGGCTTATGGTAGAGAAATGAAGATGTCTCAACTTGAGACATCTGTGTCATTGTGTTGTGACAAAACTGTACATTTTAGGGTGGCCTTTTATTGTCCCCAGCACAAGGTGCGCCTGTGTAATGACCATGCTGTTTAATCAGCTTCTTGATATGCCACACCTGTCAGGTGGATGGATTATCTTGGCAAAGGAGAAATCCTCACTAACAGGGATGTAACATTTGAGAGAAATAAGCTTTTTGTGCGTATGGAACATTTCTGGGATCTTTTATTTCAGCTCATAAAACATGGGACCAACACTTTACATGTTGCATTTATATTATTGTTCAGTGTAAATCAATAGTTGTTTAGTAAACTGTCAAACATTAACTTGCTTGACCATGCTGCAGGTCATATAACTATTTGCTTTGAGGTTTTCACGGGACAGATGTTGCTCTCGGCTTTGTGATGATACAAACGTATGTGTAGTTAAATTTATTCCGCCGCTGTTACTGTCTTTTTGTTGTGACGGCCTTAATGCACAGTACCAGTCAAAGGTTTGGACACACCTACTCATTCAAGGGTTTTTCTTAATTGTTTACTATTTTCTACATTGTAGAATAATAGTGTAGACATCAAAACTATGGAACAACACATATGTAATCATGTAGTAACCAACAAAGTGTCAAACAAATCAAAATATATTTGAGATTCTTCAAAGTAGCCAGCCTTTGCCTTGATGACAGCTTTGCACACTCTTGGCATTCTCTCAACCAGCTTTATGAGGTAGTCACCTGGAATGCATTTCAATTAACAGGTGTGCCTTGTTAAAAGTTAATTTGTGGAATTGCAGCACAAATTGCAGCACAAATAAATGTTCAAGTTCAAGTAACAGACACATCCCGACATGAACTGTTCGGAGGAGACAGCATAAATCAGGCCTTCATGGTCGAATTGCTGCAAAGAAACCACTACTAAAGGACTCCAATAATAAGAAGAGACTTGCTTGGGCCAAGAAACACGAGCAATGGACATTAGACCGGTGGAAATCTGTTCTTTGGTCTGATGAGTCCAAATTTGAGGTTGTTGGTTCCAACCGCCGTGTCTTTATGAGACGCAGAGTAAGTGAATGGATGATCTCTACATGTGTGGAGGAGGGGGTGTGATGATGTGGGGTTGCTTTGCTGGTGACACTGACACTGATTTATTTAGAATTCAAGGCACACTTAACCAGCATAGCTACCACAGCATTTTGCAGCGATACGCCATCCCATCTGGTTTGCGCTTAGTGGGACTATCATTTGATTTTCAACAGGACAATTACCCAAAACACACCTCCAGGCTGTGTAAGGGCTATTTGACCAAGAAGGAGAGTGATGGAGTGCTGCATCAGATGGTCCTCCGACCTCAACCCAATTGAGATGGTTTGGGATGAGTTGGACCGCGGAGAGAAGGAAAAGCAGCCAACAAGTGCTCAGCGTATGTGGGAACCCCTTCAAGACTCTTGGAAAAGCATTCCAGGTGAAGCTGGTTAAGAGAATGCCAAGAGCGTGCAAAGGTGTCATCAAGGCAAAGAAGGGTGGCAACTTTGACGAGTCTAAAATCTAAACATATTTTGATATCTTTAACACTTTTTTGGTTAATATATGATTCCATTTGTGTTATTTTATAGGCTCAAACTGTTGGAACGTTGTCAAGGAGGGCGGTCACGTGCTGAGTTCAAGCCAGGCATGAGCCCAATTGGGGGGTTACTCACTAAGCAAGCAACATGACGTCCGTAATATAAGCAACATGGTAAAAATGCCACCCAGCAATATCAGAGGGCAATGTGGAGCTGTTACCAAGTGGATACACAAGTGGCTCTGGGGTAGCACAGAGGAGAAGTAGTGGGAGAGTGGTGGTGGTCTGGTTTTGTGTCACTCACTTCCTCGTCTTCCTCCCCTGTGCAGAAAGAGAGACGTCTCCTGGAGAATCGGCGGTTGGACCTGGACATCTGTAAAGCACGTGTCAAGAAAGCCAAGCAGGCCGAGGCTAAAGCGGCGGTGAGTCTTCCTCATCCTCAGACACCCCTCCCCTTATGACTGGCAGTCCCAGTTTGATTGATTTCAGGCCTGACATGGGACATACAATTCCTGACATACAGTTCTCACATAATACGAGCTCACTGCTTGTCCTTCCCCCAAGCTTTCTTAAATGTGCTGTCAACTTAGATCAACTCCAACTGGGACATCAATAGAAATCCATAGACCATTAAGCCAGCTACACCAATAGAAATGGCCATAGGGGTGGGCAGGGGTGGAGGATTTTCATCAATGTCTAGGGGTCTACCTTTGACTCACCTTCTCTGCAAACCTTACATGGGGCATGGCAATTGTCTCTCCCAAACTAGAATCACCCTTCACCCTCCAACCTCTCTCATTCTCTTCCGTTTTGCACGTAGAGACCAACGGTGCCCTCTGTTGACTAACTTTGGACTAACATGTTTCTCTGTTATCATTTGCGCAGTGTGAGGGAGATGTAAGTATTGACGGGAGTGTTGTATTTTCAGCGATCTCGCTTGCCTCTTTTTCTCCCATTTTTATTTTTGTCATTGAGTGTTGTTCGGGGCATCCTCCCTCTCTTCTTTCAGACCATCCATGCACCACAATATACTGTATAGTCCCAAAGAAAAGTTGAATGGGATTGTTTCAGTAATGAC
Source organism: Salvelinus namaycush (assembly GCF_016432855.1). Classification (NCBI taxonomy): domain Eukaryota; kingdom Metazoa; phylum Chordata; class Actinopteri; order Salmoniformes; family Salmonidae; genus Salvelinus; species Salvelinus namaycush. Next base: position 16,941,018 of record NC_052337.1, on the reverse strand, counting down.
ACCTAGAGATGGTCATATGAGAGGTGGAACATTTATTTTTATTTTTTTCCAGTTGACTTTACCAAACAGAATGTTTTGGATGGTACACTGGTGCAACAAAGTTGATGATGTAGAACTGAGACTGTACATTTTTAGACTGTTGTTTTAAGTGACCTCAGTGTTTCCACTACCATCTCCAAGGTCTACCCGCCTCATTGTCTGGGGCCCTGAAAGCTGATTCAGGGGCCTCTGGACCCTTTGAACAATACTCCATTGTCCCCTCAGTTGGAAAGCCCTGCTCATTCCCACACTCACACATCCTGAAGACTGATGGGAGTGATGGGGGGTATCCAGCCAGTCTGCTGTCCATTCCACAGGTTCAATGGTCAGGTTTGAACAGAAGACAATGCAAAACCAAGATGTCTGCCACCATTATAATGATACCTGAATATTGGACCTTGACTTTGAAAACGTGCATGGCGCTTGATGCAAATAAATATTGGTGTAAGCTCTTCTAATCCATTCATGCCTCATGGTGTGGAGGTAGTATTTAATTCTCATCACTGGCTCTGCGTGACAAAATACAAGTTACTCATGCCATCCAAGTTCCTCTTAACATCATAAAACACAAATAGGCTGCGCACCGCACTGCTACTTGCACTGCACAGTCCTGGGCCAATATCCACAAAGCATCTCAGAGTAGAAGTGCTGATCTAGGATCTGTCCATATAATCATATTCATTATGATCTAAAACTATAAACTGATCCTAGATCAGCACTCCTACTCTGAGACACTTTATGAATATAGGCCCTGAGCTGAGGCATTCTGTATGGGAGAATGCTCATGCCCTCGAGTGGCTGCTACTGTCAGAGCCAGGTCTGTAGAACTCTGGGAGCAGCGGTATATAGCCATAATTAGTTTAGCATTGTAAGGCTGCTACTGTCAACCAGGTCTGTAGAACTCTCGGAGCCTCTGTATGTAGCCATAATTAGCTTAGCATGCTAAGGCAGCTTCTGTCTGTATAGAGGACACATTGCTGCCCCCCATATTCCATGAACTGCAGCTTTGCTTCTCCATCCCAGACTCCTGTGGGAACTGACCGTTTGCTTCTTCTTCTCATTCTCCTTTTCATTCTTCTTCTTCCTCAGTGTGCTGTTTGTTGGAGCTGCTTGTGTTGATGCGATGCATGACTGTATGACTTTGTTACCCCCTCTGCCTGTAGGCCGAGCCCGATTTTCAGGAGACTAGGCCTCGAAATTATGTTCTGTCTGCGAGCGCATCTGCGGTAAGACGCCCACAGACGAAGGAGACTCATGTTGAGAGATGCATACACACAAAAACACACAGGCTATACTCCATAGAATATGTACAATGGCGCACGCACACATTTACATTACATTTACATTTAAGTCATTTAGCAGACGCTCTTATCCAGAGCGACTTACAAACACATAGCATTAGATGTACAAATTCTGGTTTATTTGCACAAGTTTAGTGCTCTTCATGGCCTATGTCACAGGTTAGCTTTTCTGAATGTATCTAGTCTTTGTGGATAATAACTTGGGTGAGACTGTTAGGAAGAGACAGACATGTAGAAGGAGACAGAGACTAAGCTATCCTCAAACTAATTCTCTATCAGATACAGAGGTACCATACTCTGGAATTCTTATCTTCACATTGCCAAAACCCCATTGTCCCTCAATAACTTCAAGCGAAGACTGGGGGTCAGCCTGATGAACCAAACTATTCAGTAATCTCCTCCATATAGTTAAATAAAGGTTATATATATATATATATATATATTTAAAAAATATATATATATAGCCCATCTCTCTCACACTCAATCCACACACATATTTAAACAAAACATATACTGTTTATTATTTTTTGTGATTTCTGATCAGTTAATTTGTACATTTATAGTTAGAAGGTTTTGGTATCTGTTTTAACAAACGTAAAAAAAAAAAAAAAATCATACTTGTATATATATTTTTTGTGGTATTGTTTTTATATAAGCCCTTGGTCTTCCAACCTGCACACCGTTTTTTACTTATTTGGTTTTATCTGTATTGTTGTCTATCACTTATTTTCTTTGGTGCAAATAAATTAAACCTTCAAATTTAAACTTAAAAACAGCAAAGCAGTGGTGGCTGGGATAATTGGGATCTGGAAGATTCCAAAGAGTCGGCCAATGTGATGGATCAGAGGAAGGTATATATAAATAGGTTTACACTGTTCATAGCATATATCAACAATACTAGATGGAATACAACCCCCGCCCTACACTGCTAGAAGAAATGGTGCTATACAGAACCAAAAAGCGTTCCATGGCTTGCTTCATACAGATCAGTGTGGTTCAGTCGGTCGAGCTTGGCACTTGCAACACCAAGGGTATTGGGTTTAATCCCTGCTGGAGCCACCCATACATAAAATGTATGCTCGCATGACTGTAAGTCGCTTTGGATAAAAGCGTCTGCTAAATGGCTTATTATATATGGCTATATAAAACTGCAATGAAGCACCTTTTATTTTCAGCAGTGTAGGTACTAGCTCAATGGTACTGTGGTATAGTAGGTTGTTACTTGCTCCATCGCCTGTTCTCAAGGCCCTTAGAGGGTGTGTATGTATTGGAGCCACCCCCCCCCCCCCCCCCCCCCCAATGTGACAGACCCCCCCCATCACCTCAACGCTCTGATGGAATCCAGCCAAACTTCAGCACCTGATTTGACTGACCACAGACTTGATTAATTAGTTCAATCATGGACAGGCCTAACTGAACGAACAATAGACTGAATGCAAATACAAAGGTTTATTCAATTAGAATTGGGGGGTGACCTCGTCTCCGAGGGATGACCCCAGGAGCCAGATATCGGGATAGCAGATAGCCCTTTGGTGGACAACTGGCCAGAAGATTGCAGGTGTTAGGATCTCTTATCTACCTAATTTTTGCCACCATGCAGTTAGCCAAACAAAAATGGTCCTACGTTCCACTTTCATAGATCTGTTTTGCTCCTGATGTTGTCACTGTCTTCGCTACTGGTTAGGTAACTCTGTCACATTCGTCAGTCTGTATTGGAGGAGAAGGCCTTGTTCGTGGTAGTCGTGTTTATGATGAATGCCAGCGACGAAGACGTGCCTGGCCATTCTCTTTTCAGTCCAACACGTTGGACTATATTATTTGTTTTGTCAGTTGTTGTGTCACAGTGTTGTGTGTCTTTGTCTATAATGAGAGATTCTGTCGTTGTAATTGTCAAACAGATGGTTGTGTATAGAAGGCCGTTGTTGAAAAAGCAAAACATTTGAATCCCCTTCGTGACCAGAACACTGTGTGTGTTCACATCCTCCCACGTTTGCCCTTATTGAGGTTGTATTTCTCCTTCGAGAATCAATTCCTTAGCTGCTTAGAATTCCAGGGGCATGTTTCCCATAGAAATATAATCTAATGAATTATATTCCTATGATGTTTCCCATCAGTTTGGCTGAACCCTCAATAGAGCACTTCCCAGGGCTTTGTCATGCTGTCTGTGTACATGCTGTCTGTGTACATGCTGTCTGTGTACATGCTGTCTGTGTACATGCTGTCTGTGTACTGTCCACACAAACTACGTGTCCTCCTGTCATTTTAATTCTGCTAGTCCCACAGAAATGTCATTTGGCTATACTTATTGTAGAGTAAGGAGCAGTCTAATAACGTGTAATAAATACCCTGTAACAGGGCTATTACAGTTGATAAGTACATGCAGTTATGGAATAGCTAGTTACTAATGCCTGTGTCAAGTGTGAACTGCTGCCCTACATTTAAAAGTGACTCTTGACTCACATCACATAGCTAACAGTGGTTTCAACAAAATCATCTGATTACTTACTCATGTTTTCAAATCATTGGCCTCTTCCAGACATGACTAGACTTTTATTGTTATGGGGGATTCCTGCCATCTTACTACATGGCTACTAGGCTTTCATCATATCAATGAGTCAAAGGGAGTGGGGCCATTGCCCTTGAAACAGACTCATGAGACTGCTCTGGGGAGAAATGTCTGTTGTGTGCTGTCATTGTTGGTCTGAATTGCTCTTATTTCCCTTGTTGTCATGCTGCTTATTCTAGCTGTGGAGTGAGGAAGTGGACAAAGTAAGTATCACTTAGTAAGATTGGTGTTCAACAACACAGCCTAAAAGGGTCATAGACATCTTTAGGTGTGTGTGTGTGTGTGTCCAGTGACCTCAAAGTATTTGGACAGTGAAACATTTTTTGGTTTGTTTTGGCTCTGTCAACTAAAACACTTTGTATTTGAAATGATACAATGACTATGAGGTTAAAGTACAGACTTATCATCCATATAGGTTTACATTATTTACCATTCATTTATTGGGTCATTTTGGAGTCACTTTTATTGTAAATCAGAATAGAGTGTTTAGAAACATATTCTATTTTTATTTACAATAAAAGTGACTCCAATGCATTATCTACCATTAATTAATATTGGGCACAAAATCTGAAACACAACCAAAACAAACAGCAAATGCATCCAACAAATTTGTAGAGTCACAAGCTTGATGTAGTCATTGCGTGCTATGAATATGGGACCAAATACATCACTTTTTACTACTTTAATACACATTAGTGAATTTGTCCCAATGCTTTTGGTCCCCTAAAATGGGGAGACTATGTACAAAAAGTGCTATAATTTCTAAATGGTTCACCTGATATGGAGGAAAATACCCTGAAATTAAAGCTGGAGTACAGACCCAAAAACTAAATAAATGTAATTGTTCCAATACTTTTGGAGCTCACTGTACATGCATGTGTGTGCATATACACTGAGTGTACAAAACATTAAGAACACCTGCTCTTTTCATAGACTGAATCTAGGTAAAAGCTATGGTCCCTTATTGAAGTATCTTGTTAAATCCACTTCAATCAGTAGATGAAGGGTAGGAGACAGGTTAAAGAAGGATTTTTAAGCCTTGAGACAATTGATATATGGATTGTGTATGTGTGCCATTCAGAGGGTGAATGGGCAAGACAAAATATGTAAGTGCCTTTGAACGGGTAATGATATTAGGTCAAATTTATTTCAATCAATCAAATTTCTTTATAAAGCCCTTCTTACATCAGTTGATGTCACAAAGTGCTGTACAGAAACCCAGCCTCAAACCCCAAACAGCAAGCAATGCAGGTGTAGAAGCACGGTGGCTAGGAAAAACTCCCTAGAAAGGCTAGAACCTAGGAAGAAACCTAGAGGAACCAGGCTATGAGGGGTGGCCAGTCCTCTTCTGGCTGTGCCAGGTGGAGATTATAACAAAACATGGCCAAGATGTTCAAATATTCATAGATGGCCAGCAGGGTCAAATAATAATACACAGTGGTTGTCGAGGGTTCAACAGGTCAGTGCCTCAGGAGTAAATGTCAGTTGGCTTTTCATAGCCGATCATTCGGAGTATCTCTACCGCTCCTGCTGTCTCTAGAGAGTTGAAAACAGCAGGTCTGGGACAGGTAGCGCATCCGGTGAACAGGTCAGGGTTCCATAGCCGCAGGCAGAACAGTTGAAACTGGAGCAGCAGCACGGCCAGGTAGACTGGGAACAGCAAGGAGTCATCAGGCCAGGTAGTCCTGAGGCATGGTCCTAGGGCTCAGGTCCTCCGAGAGAGAGAGAAAGAAAGAAAGAGAGAATTAGAGAGAGCATACTTAAATTCACACAGGACACCGGATAAGACAGGAGAAATACTCCAGATATAACAGACTGACCCTAGCCCTCCGACACATAAACTACTGCAGCATAAATACTGGAGGTTGAGACAGGAGGGGTCGGGAGACACTGTGGCCCCGTCCGACGATACCCCCGGACAGGGCCAAACAGGCAGGATATAACCCCACCCACTTTGCCAAAGCACAGCTCCCACAACACTAGAGGGATAACTTCAACCACCAACTTACCATCCTGAGATAAGGCCGAGTATAGCACACAAAGATCTCCGCCATGGCACAACCCAAGGGGGGGCGCCAACCCGGACAGGAATATCACGTCAATGACTCAACCCACTCAAGTGAAGCACCCCTCCTAGGGACGGCATGGAAGAGCACCAGTAAGCCAGTGACTCAGCCCCTGTAATGGTGTTAGAGGCAGAGAATCCCAGTGGAGAGAGGGGAACCGGCCAGGCAGAGACAGCAAGGGCGGTTCGTTGCTCCAGTGCCTTTCCGTTCACCTTCACACTCCTGGGCTAGACTACACTCAATCATAGGATCTACTGAAGAGATAAGTCTTCAGTAAAGACTTAAAGGTTGAGACCGAGTCTGCATCTCTCACATGGGTAGGCAGACCATTCCATAAAAATTGAGCTCTATAGGAGAAAGCCCTGCCTCCAGCTGTTCGCTTAGAAATTCTAGGGACAGTAAGGAGGCCTGCGTCTTGTGACCGTAGCGTACATGTAAGTATGTACAGCAGGACCAAATTGGAAAGATCGGGTAGGAGCAAGCCCATTTAATGCTTTGTAGGTTAGCAGTAAAAACTTGAAATCAGCCCTTTCCTTAACAGGAAGCCAGTGTAGAAAGGCTAGCACTGGAGTAATATGATCAATTTTTTTGGTTCTAGTCAAGATTCTAGCAGCCGTGTTTAGCACTAACTGAAGTTTATTTAGTACTTTATCCGGGTAGCCGGATAAAGTAGAGCATTACAGTAGTCTAACCTAGAAGTGACAAAAGCATGGATTCATTTTTCTGCATCATTTTTGGACAAAGTTTCTGATTTTTGCAATGTTACGTAGATGGAAAAAAGCTGTCCTTGAAACAGTCTTGATATGTTCGTAAAAAAAGAGATCAGGGTCCAGAGTAACGCCGAGGTCCTTCAGTTTTATTTGAGACGACTGTACCACCAAGATTAATTGTCAGATTTAACAGAAGATCTCTTTGTTTCTTGGGACCTAGAACAAGCATCTCTGTTTTGTCCGAGTTTAAAAGTAGAACATTTGCAGCCATCCACTTCCTTATGTCTGAAACACTTACAGGGAAGGCAATTTTGGGGCTTCACCATGTTTCATCGAAATGTAGAGCTGTGTGTCATCCGCATAGCAGTGAAAGTTAACATTATGTTCCTGAATGACATCACCAAGAGGTAAAATATACAGTGAAAACAATAGTGGTCCTAAAACGGAACCTTGAGGAACACTGAAATGTACAGTTGATTTGTCAGAGGACAAACCATCCACAGATACAAACTGATATCTTTCCCAGTGATAAGATCTAAACCAGGCCAGAACTTGTCCGTGTAGACCAATTTGGGTTTCCAATCTCTCCAAAAGAATGTGGTCATCGATGGTATCAAAAGCAGCACTAAGGTCTAGGAGCATGAGGACAGATGCAGACCCTCGGTCTGATGCCATTAAAAGGTAATTTACCACCTTCACAAGTGCAGTCTCGGTGCTATGATGGGGTCTAAAACCAGACTGAAGCGTTTCATATACATTGTTTGTCTTCAGGAAGGCAGTGAGTTTTTCTAACCTTTTTGTAGAAGAATGGGAGATTCGATATAGGCTGATAGTTTTTTATATTTTCTTGGTCAAGGTTTGGCTTTTTCAAGAGAGGCTTTATTACTGCCACTTTTAGTGAGTTTGGTACACATCCGGTGGATAGAGAGATGTTTATTATGTTCAACATAGGAGGGCCAAGCACAGGAAGCAGCTCTTAAGGTAGTGTAGTTGGAATAGGATCCAGTATGCAGCTTGAAGGTTTAGAGGCCATGACTATTTTCATCAATGTGTCAAGCGATATAGTACTAAATAGTACTAGTGTCTCCCTTGATCCTAGGTCCTGGCAGAGTTGTGCAGACTCAGAACAACTGAGCTTTGGAGGAATACGCAGATTTAAAGAGGAGTCCGTAATTTGCTTTCTAATGATCATGATCTTTTCCTCAAAGAAGTTCATGAATGTATCACTGCTGAAGTGAAAGCCATCCTCTCTTGAGGAATGCTGCTTTTTAGTTAGCTTTACAACAGTATCAAAAATAAATTTTGGATTGTTCTTATTTTCCTCAATTAAGTTGGAAAAATAGGATGATCGAGCAGCAGTGAGGGCTCTTCGATACAGCACGGTACTGTCTTTCCAAGCTAGTCGGAAGACTTCCAGTTTGGTGTGGCGCCATTTCCGTTCCAATTTTCTGGAAGCTTGCTTCAGAGCTCGGGTATTTTCTGTATACCAGGGAGCTAGTTTCTTATGACAAATGTTTTTTGTTTTTAGGGGTGCGACTACATCTAGGGTATTGCGCAAGGTTAAATTGAGTTCCTTAGTTAGGTGGTTAACTGATTTTTGTTCTCTGACGTCCTTGGGTAGGCGGAGGGTGTCTGGAAGGGCATCTAGGAATATTTGGGTTGTCCGAGAATTTATAGCATGACTTTTGATGATCCTTGGTTGGGGTCTGAGCAGATTATTTGTTGTGATTGCAAACGTAATAAAATGGTGGTCCGATAGTTCAGGATTATGAGGAAAAACATTAAGATCCACAACATTTATTCCACGGGACAAAACTAGGTTCAGAGTATGACTGTGGCAGTGAGTAGGTCCGGAGACTAGTTGGACAAAACCCACTGAGTCGATGATGGCTCCGAAAGCCTTTTGGAGTGGGTCTGTGGACTTTTACATGTGTATATTAAAGTCACCAAAAATTTGAATATTGTCTGCCATGACTACAAGGTCCGATAGGAATTCAGGGAACTCTGTAAGGAACACTGTATATTGCCCAGGAGGCCTGTAAACAGGAGCTATAAAAAAAAAAAAAAAAGTGATTGTGTAGGCTGCATAGATTTCATGACTAAAAGCTCAAAAGACGAAAACGTCATTTTTTTTTTTTTGTAAATTGAAATTTGCTATCATAAACGTTAGCAACACCTCCGCCTTTGCGGGATGACCGGGGGATATGGTCACTAGTGTAACCAGGAGGTGAGGCCTCATTTAACACAGTAAATTCATCAGGCTTAAGCCATGTTTCAATCAGGCCAATCACATCAAGATTATGATCAGAGATTAGTTCATTGACTATAACTGCCTTGGAAGTGAGGGATCTAACATTAAGTAGCCATATTTTGAGATGTGAGGTATCACAATCTCTTTCATTAATGGCAGGAATGGAGGAGGTCTTTATTCCAGTGAGATTGCTAAAGCGAACAACGCCATGTTTAGTTTTGCCCAACCTAGGTCGAGGCACAGACACGGTCTCAATGGGGATAGCTGAGCTGACTACACTGACTGTGCTAGTGGCAGACTCCACTAAACTGGCTAACAGCCTGCTGCCTGGTGCAGTAGGTGCCAGCTGCACCGGTTTGTGTCAAGAACTGCAACGCTGCTGGGCTTTTCACGCTCAGTTTCCCATGTGTATCAAGAATGGTCCACCACCCAATGAACATCAAGCCAACTTTACACAACTGTGGCAAGCATTGCAGTCAACATGGGCCAGCATCCTTGTGGAGTCAACATGTGCCAGTAGTTTCCTGTGTGTATCAAGAATCCAGCCAACTTGACACAACTGTGGGAAGCATTGGAGTTGGAGTTGACACCTTGTAGAGTCCATGCCCTGACGAATTGAGGCTGTTCTGAGGGCAACTCAATATTAGGAAGGTGTTCCTAATGTTTTGTACACTGTGTCTACTGTAGGACTCTGGTAAAAAGTAGTGCACATCGTAGGAAATAGTGTGCCATTTGGGTCCCTCCTCCTCTGCACAGATGGGCACTAAACACAATTAGCCCTCCTACCCCAGTTTACCTTGCCTAAATCATTACCGTCCCAAATCTGATTTGAGAAGTGCACACAAGTCTCTTCAACTAATCTTGGTTACCCAGAAGTAAAATTCTTGTAAAAAGTTGTAACTTCCAGTTTAATCTGTCCACGAGAGATTACTCAACTAACTTTCGTGCAACACCTCAAATGAATTTGACATCAATGAAACTATTTATTCTGATAGGGGAGGGGGGGGGGGGGGGGGGTGTGCAACTCAATATTAGGAATGTGTACTTAATGTTTTGTACACTCAGTGTATGTGGGTGTTCATGTGGTCTCTCCCCTCTTCTCCTATAGGCGGAGCAGGAGCTGCGTGTGGCTCAGACAGAGTTTGACAGACAGGCCGAGGTCACCCGGCTGCTACTGGAGGGCATCAGCAGTACACACGTGAGTCCAGAGACATCACACACACACTAGTCACGGAAAGCCCAGACCTAGGGAAACAGCACTAGGTCTGGGGAGGATGCTGGATCAGGGGTAGAGATCAGGGGTAGCTCTACTCCAGTAAAGCAGTCAAACAAACAAAAAAGCAGGTTCTAACCAGTTCTCACAACCTATGTGTCTAAGATGGGTGAGTGATTAGATCTTCAGAGCCTAAACAGATGGGAGAAGTATTCAGACAATTTTGCTCCAACAAATATAAACTATAATGTTGCGGTTTAGTAACAATCATTGTGAAAACCATTGAATGTGTGAAACCAGGCTTTTGGAGGTACAACTTGTTTCTTGTCTTTCCCTGGTAGGTCAACCACCTGCGCTGCCTGCATGAGTTTGTGGAGGCCCAGGCTACATACTATGCCCAGTGCCACCAGTACATGCAGGAGCTGCAGAAAGAACTGAGCAGGTGAGCACTTTACTAAGGAGGTTGGATGAATCATCACCCTTATGAGTGGGTTGAAGTGGCTTTGTTTACATACATGGGAAAATTCTTCAACATTTCCCTTTTTTCTCTCTGCTGGCAGTGCTAACAGCGATACGTAAGTAACTAGTGTTGTTGTTGATAGTGTTGTTTGTTGTGTTGAGTTTCTGTTTTAAGAGTGATTTGTGCGTATTTGTGAATACAGTGCCTTCAGAAAGTATTCACACCCCTTGATTTTTTTAATACAAATTTGTTGTGTTACAGCTTGAATTTAAAATAGATTCAAATGTGTCACTGGCCTACATACAATACCCTCATAATGTCAAAGGGGAATTATATTTTTCAATATTTTTACAAATTAATTAAAAATGAAAAGCTGAAATGTCTTTAGTCTAAATATTCAACCCCTTTGTTATAGCAAGCGTAAATAAGTTCAGGAGTAAAAATTTCACATAATAAATTGCATGGACACACTTTGTGTGCAATAATAGTGTTTAATATGATTTTGACTACCTCATCTCTGTACACCACACATACAATTGTCTGTAAGGTCCCCAAGTCAAGCAGTGAATTTCAAACACAGATTTAGCCACTATGATCAGGGAGGTTTTCCAAAGCCTCGCAATGAAGGGCACCTTTTGGTAGATGGGGAAAAAATACAAAAATAAACAGACATTGAATATCCCTTTGAGCATGGTGTAGTTATTAATTACACTTTGGCTGGTGTATCAACACACCCACTGTGTATCAACACACCCACTACAAAGATACAGGCATCTTTCCTATCTCCGTTGCCGGAGAGGAAGGAAACTGCTCAGGAATTTCCCCATGAGGCCAATGTTTACCTTTTAAACAGTTAGTGTTCAATGGCTGTGATAGGAGAAAACTGAGGATGGCTCAACACCATTGTAGTTACTCCACAATACTAACCTAATTAACAGAGGGAAAAGAAGGAAGCCTATTCAGAATAAAAATATTCCAAAACATGCATCCTGTTTGCAACAAGGCACTAAAGTAATAATGCAAAAAATGTGGCAAATCAATTAACTTTTTGTCCTGAATACAAAGTGTTATGTTTCGGGCAAATCTAATACAACATTTTACTAAGTACCAGTGGCGATCGGTGCCGTTTTAAGATGAGGGAGGACGCTAATTTTTTTAATGAGCATGGCCTTATTTAATTTTTTTACAGCATGTTAATTCATATTCCATTCACCCAGATCAATGTAACATCTATAGGTTTAGGCTACTACCTGTATAAAATGGCGCCGGGAAGAAATGGCAGCAGTTTTATGGGCGCCTAACCAATTGTGCGATTATGTGTGGGTTTTTTTGCGTTATTTGTAACTTATTTTGTACAAAATGTTTCTGCCACCGTATCTTACGGCAAAAAAAAGCTAATGGATATCAGGACAGCGATCACTCACCTCGGATTAGACAAAGATTTTTTGTTTGAAGGAAATATGCAAACAGGAAACCACTTACCCAGAGGCGGTGCTCCTAGTGGCCGGGGACTTTAATGCAGGGAAACTTAAATCAGTTTTACCTAACCTTCTATCAACATGTTAAATGCGCAACCAGAGGGAAAAACATTCTAGATCACCAGTAATCCACACACAGAGACGCATACAAAGCTCTCCCTCGCCCTCCATTTCGTAAATCTGACCACAATCATATCCTCCTGATTCCTGCTTACAAGCAAAAATTAAAGCAGCAAGCACCAGTGACTCGGTCTATTAAAAAAAAGTGGTCAGATGAAGCAGATGCTAAACTACAGGACTGTTTTGCTAGCACAGACTGGAACATGTTCTGGGATTCTTCCCATGGCATTGAGGCGTACACCACATCAGTCACTGGCTTTATCAATAAGTGCATCGAGGACGTCGTCCCCGTAGTGACTGTACATACATACCCCAACCAGAAACCATGGATTACAGGCAACATTCGCACTGAGCTAAAGGGTAGAGCTGCCGCTTTCAAGGAGCAGGACTCTAACCCGGAAGCTAATAAGAAATCCTGCTATGCCCTCTGACGAACCATCAATCAGGCAAAGCGACAATACCGGGCTATGATTGAATCATACTACATCAGCTCCAACGCTCGTCGGATGTGGCAGGGCTTGCAAACTATTAGACTACAAAGGGAAACACAGCCGTGAGCTGCCCAGTGACACGAGCCTACCAGAGGAGCTAAATCACTTTTATGCTCGCTTCGAGGCAAGTAACACTGAAACATGCATGAGAGCATCAGCTGTTCCGGATGACTGTGTGATCACACTCTCCGTAGCCGTAGCTTAAACTGGTCAACAGTCACAAGGCCGCGGGGCCAGACGGATTACCAGGACGTGTGCTCCAGGCATGTGCTGACCATCTGGCAGGTGTCTTCACTGACATTTTCAACATGTCCCTGATTGAGTCTGTAATACCAACATGTTTCAAGCAGACCACCATAGTCCCTGTTCCCAAGAACACTAAGGCAACCTGCCTAAATGACTACCGACCCGTAGCACTCACGTTTGTAGCCATGAAGTGCCACACCAATTTGCATACCGCCCAAACAGATCCACAGATGATGCAATCTCTATAGCACTCCATACTGCCCTTTCCCACCTGGACAAAAAGAACACCGACGTGAGAATGCTATTCATTGACTACAGCTCAGCGTTCAACACCATAGTACCATCAAAGCTCATCACTAAGGATCACTGGATCCTGGACTTCCTTACAGACCGCCCCCAGGTGGTAAGGGTAGTTAGCAACACATCCGCCACGCAGATCGTCAACACTGGAGCCCCTCTGGGGTGTGTGCTCAGTCCCCTTGCAGACGAGACAGCATGTAGGGATGTCCGAGACCTGGCTGGGTGGTGCCAGTATAACAACCTATCCCTCAATGTAATCAAGACAAAGGAGATGATTGTGGACTACAGGAAAAGGAGGACCGAGCACGCCCCCATTCTCATCGACGGGGCTGCAGTGGAGCAGGTTGATGTCCACATCACCAACAAACTAGAATGGTCCAAACACACCAAGACAGTCATGAATAGTGCACGACAAAGCCTATTCCCCCTCAGGAAACTAAAATGGGTCCTCAGATCCTCAAAAGGCTCTACAGCTGCAACATCGAGAGCATCCTGACTGGTTGCATCACCGCTTGGAATGGCAACTGCTTGGCCTCCGACTGCAAGGCACTACAGAGGGTAGTGAGTACGGCCCAGTACATCACTGGGGCTAAGCTGCCTGCCATCCAGGACCTCTACACCAGGCGGTGTCAGAGGAAGGCCCTAAAAATTGTCAAAGACCCCAGCCATCCCAGTCATAGACTGTTCTCTCTACTACCGCATGGCAAGCGGTACCGGAGCGCCAAGTCTAGGACCAAAAGGCTTCTCAACAGCTTTTACCCGGACTATTTGCATTGTCCTGCCCCCCCAACCCCTCTTTACGCTGCTGCTACTCTGTTTATCATATATGCATAGTCACTTTAACCATACCTACATGTACATACTACCTCAATTAGCCTGACTAACCGGTGCCCCCGCACTTTGGCTACCCGGAATATCTGCATTGTGTCCCGCCACCCGCCAACCCCTCTTTTACGCTACTGCTACTCTGTTTATCATCTATGCATAGTCACTTTAACCATACTTACATGTACATACTACCTCAAATAGCCCGACTAACCGGTGCCTGTATATAGCCTTGCTACTGTTATAGCCTCGCTACTGTATATAGCCTCGCTACTGTTATTTTTCACTGTCTTTTTGCTATTGTTTTTATTTCTTTACTTATCTATTGTTCACCTAATACCTTTTTTTAACTTAAAAACTGAACTGTTGGTTAGGGCCTGTAAGTAAGCATTTCACTAAGGTCTACGTCGTATTCGGCGCACGTGAAAAATAAACTTTTGATATGATTTACATGATACAACATTTTTCCCTATACCCATCATGAGGTTGCTGAAACCTAGCCTATGAATGAAAGTTTACAACGTAGATGCACAGGTCGAGAGACATTTTTGTAATCAAGGTGACAGACATTGACACATTCAATACCGCCTTGCACAATATTGCCTGCATCTAGCTGATCTAGGGTGTAATCATTAGTTCAACAGTTGCAAACGAGAGTTTCTATTGGACACATTCAGTTATGTTTATCCCCGTTTCATTCCGTTTGCTTCCATTTTAGAAAGGTTTTTCAACAGAATCGGGGCAATGAATACACCCCTGATCACACGCAAACACTGTTCACTTTCATAGCAGCCATATACAAACAGTATGATCCCTTTGATCATTGGATAATTCCTGCTCGCATCTACGTGCTCTCCTCCTCTTACCTTTTCCATTGACTTGTGGACTTCAGTGCACAACACATAAGCTGTCTGTGGCCAAACTTTCATATCATAATGGCTAACTGCTACACACAGCCTACATCGTTGTCACAATTGTAGCTGAGGTTAAGTCAACATAGCTACTAGAACTAACGTGTTAGTAAACCCGTTACAATCATGCAGTACAGTGTATAGTTAGCAAGCAGTTTAGCAGTTACACCGGCAGGCCCCGGTGGCAATAAATTAATTAAACCAAAAGGTTACCTTGACTTGGAAGAGTTCCAGTGTTGGATAACCATAGCTAGCTAGGTAACACAGCATGACCTTCATTACAAATCAGTGCGTTTTAATCAATTATTTGGTGAAGTGAATATATTTAGCATAGTTTTATCTAAAATGCATAATTTAAAAAAAATATTTCACTTTTAAATTTTATGAAATTCACTGAGGGGCCTCCACTCCTGTGTACCACTCTCCTTATTTTCAAGCATAGTGGTGGCTGCATCATGTAATGGGTATGATTGTAATCGTTAAGGACCGGGGAGTTTTTCAGGATAAAAAGAAATTGAATGGAGCTAAGCACAGGCAAAATCCTACAGGAAAACCTGGATCAGTCTGCTTTCCACCAGACACTGGGAGATGAATTGAGCTTTCAGTAGGACAATAATCTAAAACACAAGGACAAATCTACACTGGAGTTTCTTACTAAGAAGATAGTGAATGTTCCTACAATTTTGACTTAAATCTACTTGAAAATCTATAGCAATACCTGAAAATGGTTGTCTAGCAACAATCAACAACCAATTTGACAAAGCTTGAATGATTTGTTTAAGAATAATGGCAAATGTTGCACAATCCAGGTTTGGAAAGCTCTTAGACTTACCCAGAAAGACTCACAGCTGTAATCGCTGCCAAAGGTGCTTCTACAAAGTATTTACAAATACGTAAATGAGATATTTCTGTATTTCATTTTCAAAACATTTTCAAAGATTCAACAACAAAAAATTGTACTTTGCAATTATGGGGTATTGTGTATAGATGGGTAAAACAAAAAATCCTTAATCCAATTTGAGTTCAGGCTGTAAGACAACAAATTGTGGAATAAGTGAAGGGGTATGAATACTTTCTGGAGGTATTGTACATTCTAAATATGTACTTGCTTGGGAAATAATATTTCTTTATCACCTTAGCACCCTAATTTATCACTTATGACCCCCTCTTCTTCCCCTCTCCCGTAACCCGACCCCAGGTACCCAAACTCTTTTGCCTCGAACGCCAACCCGTCCACCTCCGCCACATCCCCCTCCCCCGTCTCCTCTGCCACCCTGCCAGGGGTCTCACCCCCATGCCTGGCCTCCACCTCCACCCCTGGCATCGCTCGGGAGCCTTCTGGCCCGCTGAAAATCCAGGATGTGCAGCAGCCTTCCACAGGCCACCGCAAGGCCAAGGTCCTGTATGACTACGACGCCCACGACACTAGTGAGCTCTCCCTACTGGCCGACGAGGTAGGAGCAGTCACGGTTCACCACATCTGCTATGGGGAACCATTTGGAACATGCTGTATTATGTAAAAAAATAAATAATAATTCCGTGCCACAAAATACAAACATTGCAATCCTTTGTCTACAAAATGGCAATTGGTAATGGCATGTTACACACTGCATCCCATAATCTGGGACATTTAAACAGTTAGACTCTATCTCTCTTTTAGGGCTGACCCATTTAGTAGGCTGGGCGATTGTTTGTTCAATAGGCTGTTGGTCGAACGACATTTCTTTAGTCGAGCAGTAGGAAAAAAACGAACGTTTCTGATTCACGCCTGTCTGAGTGGACTAATCCATTGTGGAGGTCGTGGGGATGGCACAGTCCATCACTCTAAAATGTGCAACTGAAATTCTATATGGTTATAAACTCCTCATGGACTGCACCAGATTTGCCAGTTCTTGCTGTGAGATGTTACCCCACTCTTCCACCAAGGCACCTGCAAGTTCCCGGACATTTCTGGGGGGAATGGCCCTAGCCCTCACCCTCCGGTCCAACAGGTCCCAGACGTGCTCAATGGGATTGAGATCCGGGCTCTTCGCTGGCCATGGCAGAACACTGACATTCCTGTCTTGCAGGAAATCACGCACAGAACGAGCAGTATGGCTGGTGGCTTTGTCATGTTGGAGGGTCATGTCAGGATGAGCCTGCAGGAAGGGTACCACATGAGGAGGATGTCTTCCCTGTAACGTACAGCGTTGAGATTGCCTGCAATGACAAGTTCAGTCCGATGTTGCTGTGACACACCGCCCCAGACCATGACGGACCCTCCACCTCCAAATCGATCCCGCTCCAGAGTACAGGCCTCGGTGTAATGCTCATACCTTCGACGATAAATGCGAATCCGACCATCACCCCTGGTGAGACAAAGCCGCAACTCGTCAGTGAAGAGCACTTTTTACCAGTCCTGTCTGGTCCAGCGACGCTGGGTTTGTGCCCATAGGCAACGTTGTTGCCGGTGATGTCTGGTGAGGACCTGCCTTAAAACAGGCCTACAAGCCCTCAGTCCAGCCTCTCTCAGCCTATTGCGGACAGTGTGAGCACTGATGGAGGGATTGTGCGTTCCTGGTGTAACTCGGGCAGTTGTTGTTGCCATCCTGTACCTGTCCCGCAGGTGTGATGTTCGGCTATACCGATCCTGTGCAGTTGTTGTTACACGTGGTCTGCCACTGCGAGGACGATCAGCTGTCCGCCCTGTCTCCCTGTAGCGCTGTCTTAGGCGTCTCACAGTTGCAGTTTATTGCCCTGGCCACATCTGCAGTCCTCATGTCTCCTTGCAGCATGCCTAAGGCACGTTCACGCAGATGAGCAGGGACCCTGGGCATCTTTCTTTTGGTGTTTTTCAGAGTCATTAGAAAGGCCTCTTTAGTGTCCTAAGTTTTCATAACTGTGACCTTAATTGCCTACCGTCTGTAAGCTGTTAGTGTCTTAACGACCGTTCCACAGGTGCATGTTTATTAATTGTTTATGGTTCATTGAACCCTTTACAATGAAGATCTGTGAAGTTATTTGGATATTTACAAATTAGACAGGGTCCTGAAAAAGGAAAGTTTCTTTTTTTGCTGAGTTTATTACATAAGAACAATTGTGCAACACTAATAAAAATGATTTTATTTTATAACAAATGTGCTTTCTCGCGTGTTGGATAGTGGTTGCTGTCCGCGGATCTGAAACACATCAGTGCGCTGTTGAATTGGCACCTTTTCCTAGACTACGTTGCTTTGTGCATAATAGTAAAGTTAACCAGCATATTGGTGTTAAGAACAATGCAGTGGAGGCAGCAGCAGAATGAGGAGATGAGAAAACTGCCCTTTATTGTCTAAGAAAGGTGAGGAGAGAGGAAACTCCCATTTTAATTAGGTCTATAATCAATAGCTTAACTGTTAAATGTGCCTGGCTTTATAAATCATTCATATACAGTACTGTGCAAAAGTTTTAGGCAGGTGTGAAAAAATGCTGAAAAGTAAGAATGCGTTCAAAATTAGATATGTTAATTGATAATATTTAAAAAAATTAACTAAATGCAAAGTGAGTTCTTAATGACTTTCGCTGTATGTTTGGGTCGTTGTCATGCTGCAGAATAAATTTGAGGCCACTCAGATGCCTCCCTGATGGTATTGCATGATGAATAAGTATCTGCCTGTACTTCTCAGCATTGAGGAGACCATTAATTCTGACTAAATCCCCAACTCCATTTGCAGAAATGCAGCCCCAAACTTGCAAGGAACCTCCACCATTCACTGTTGCCTGCAGACACTCATTCGTGTACCGCTCTCCAGCCCGTAGGCGAACAAACTGCCTTCTGCTACAGCCAAATAATTCAATTTTGATTCATCAGTCCAGAGCACCTGCTTCCATTTTTCTGCACCCCAGTTCCTGTGTTTTCGTGCATAGTTGAGTCGCTTGGCCTTGTTTACATGTCGGCGGTATGTTTTTTTGGCCGCAAGTCTTCCATGAAGGCCACTTCTGACCAGACTTCTCCGGACAGTAGATGGATATACCAGGGTCCCACTGTTTTCTGCCAATTGTGAGCTGATGGCACTGCTGGACATCTTCCGATTGTAAAGGCAAGTAAGCATGATGTGTCTTTCATCTGCTGCAGTAAGTTTCCTTGGCCAACCACTGCGTCTACGGTCCTCAACGTTGCCTGTTTCTTTGTGATTCTTCAAAAGAGCTTGGAGAGCACATCAGGAAATCCCTGTCTGCCTTGAAATGTCTGCCTGGGAGAGACCTTGCTGATGCAGTATAACCACCTTGTGTCTTGTTGCTGTGCTCAGTCTTGCCATGGTGTATGACTTTTGACAGTAAACTGTCTTCAGCAACCTCACCTTGCTAGCTGAGTCTGGCTGATCCTCATCCAGTATTTCATCACATACATTCATATTTCATATATTTACACACACATACATGGAGCTCTGTATGTTGTCTTTTATACTAATGTCTAAATCGGCTCTAACATACCAGCCCCTAATTGTTAACTGCAGTGAATGCATAACAATGACTTAATATTCAAAAATAGAGCCAATACACAAGACATACTATACCAGAGCAGTATTACGGTGCATAGCTTTAAACAAATATACAATGTCCCAAATAGGACAAGTGATCTCAGTCCCAGATTTGAAGTGTTCAAGTGTTGTGTCAATGTCAAGAGTTTGACGTCTCAAAATGTTAGAGTACGACATCTGACAATCAGAGGTGCATGTGATTCAAAGATGGAGCTCTATGTGTGTGTTTCACTCAGCTGCCTCCAGGAGCAGACAGAGTTTATTGATAGGTCTCTGTAAGATGTTGGTCTTGGTCTTAACCATGACGCTCTGGACAAGACCTTTGGCCCCTGGCAAAACTTCCACCACACACCCAATCAGCCAAGAGTTCCTTGGGACTATGTCATCCACAATGAGAACACGTTTCTCTTAGTTTTGTTCCACTTGTTCCGCTCCTGCATAAGTGGAAGATACTCCCTTATCCATCTCTTCCAGAAGAGGTAGGACTGGACTGGCTTTTGCATTCAGATGATGCAGATGGTTCGGAGTCAGGGGTTCTAGATCATTAGGGTCATTTGTTACAGTTGTGATTGGTCTGTCATTCATGATCGCCTCAACTTCACACAAGGTTGTCTGCAAAGCCTCATCATCCAGTACTTGCTTTTTAAGGACTAGAGCAGGGGTGTCAAAGTCAAATGGACGGAGGGCCAAATAAAAAATTTAGCTACAAGCCGAGGGCCGGACTGTTCGAATGTTCATTGAAAAATTTTTAAATGACGCATATAGTCTAGTGAACCTAATTGAACCTACTGAAAACCTAACAAATATATTCCAATATGATCAGATAAATAAAGCAATATTTTCTTATGGCTCTGTCAGTAATCTTTAATTTTCAACAGACACAAAAGACAAATTTCCTTTATATAAAAATCCCCATAACATGAACATTAAATGAAAGAAACCGGTATTCAAGGCACCATCAGTAGCCTATATTTTCTATTTTAGCAAAAGTGGGCTAAATTTACTTCAAAGAAAAAAACAATAATAGCAATTTTCTATCATCCACTCAACTGAAATATTTTTAAAATATAATTGGATTGAAATACAATAAAATAAAGTGCAAAAATCTATTAATCAAAAACAACACTTTGTTTAAGGAGAAGTAACATGCAGTGAAAACAAATATTAAACTTTAACTTTTAAACTTGAACTGAGTAAAAACTCTAAATATGTGATTGCACAGTAATGTTCACTTGTTTGAGGTTGAGGGTGATACTTGGTGGTGTCCCATCTTTTCCACAAGTTCATCAATGTTCGGGGTAAGGCTCTGAGCTGAGGAAATCCTCAGAATTGAGTGGAGGTGTTCAGCAGTAAGTCGACTTCTGTGTGATGTTTTGTTCAGGTTCATCAAAGAAAACAGTTGTTCACACAGGTATGTGCTGCCAAACATAGACAACGTTTGAGCAGCCTGGATGCGCAGCTGGGGCATTGTGTCGGGGAGGAAACGGGCGAACTCCGCAGCACCCACTGCCGCATATTTTGCCCTCAGTGCATCATTGCATTGGAGGTCAATCAACTCCATTTGGAGGTTTGGTGGTGAGCTTTCCACGTCAACAGCAAATGGGTTACCGAGCAGTTCCAACCTGCTTTTTTGTGCTTCAAAGTCAGCAAATCGGCGTCGAAAGTCAGCGGCAAGCATACCTATTTTATCAGCCAACTGTGCGCTCGGGAACGCACTGGTAGAGAGCTTCTCTTTCATGGTCTGGCAGCTGGGAAAGTGGCTCAAATTTTCTTTCCGCATCTGCGTCTCCCACAGAGTCAGTTTGGTTTTAAATGCCTTCACTGTACTGTACATATCAGAGATGACATGATCCCGACCCTGCAGCTGCAAGTTCATTGCATTCAGATGACTCGTAATGTCACACAGAAAAGCCATTTCACACAGAAACATTTCGTCTCGGAGTTGTGTTGTGTCTTTCCCTTTGCTGTCCAAGAACAGACAAATCTCCTCACGAAGCTCGAAACATCTTTGAAGCACCTTTCCCTGGCTTAGCCATCGCACCTCTGTGTGATAAGGCAAATCACCATGCTCCGTTTCTAACTCCGTCAGAAATGCCTTGAACTGGCGGTGATTCAAACCTTTGGCTCTGATAAAGTTAACTGTGCGCGTGATGATGCTCATTACATGCTCCATTTTCAAGGCTTTACCGCACAACGCTTCCTGGTGTATGATACAATGATAAGCTGTCAGCTCACCTGTCGCGTTTTCCTCTTGCATCTTTTCCCGTATCTTCGCCACCAGTCCGCTCCTGTGTCCACACATCGCAGGTGCTCCGTCGGTTGTCAAACCCACGAGTTTTTCCCAAGGCAGCTCCATCTCATTTACACATCTTGACACCTCTTCATACAAATCATGCCCCGTAGTTGTGCCATGCATAGGACGTAAAGCCAAAAACTCCTCTGTCACGCTTAGGCTGGAGTCCACTCCGCGGATGAAAATTGACAACTGGGCAATGTCAGAAATGTCGGTGCTCTCATCCACAGCCAAGGAATATGCAATGAAATCTTTTCCCTTTTTCACAAGCTGCTCTTTTAGATTGATGGACAACTGGTCTACTCTCTCGGCAATGGTGTTTCTGCTCAGACTCACATTTAAAAAGAGTTGCCTTTTTTCTGGGCAAACTTCGTCACAAACTTTAATCATGCAGTTTTTGATGAAATCCCCCTCCGTAAATGGCCGGGCTGATTTAGCGATCTCTTCTGCCAAAATAAAACTGGCCTTGACAGCAGCCTGGCCTTGTGATTTGGCTTTTTTGAACAGAGCCTGTCGAGATTTGAGGCCTCGTTTTAATTCCTCTGCCTTTTGTAGCCTTTGTTCCATGTCCATATTCTTGTTTTTGTCCGCGTGTTTCGTTTCATAATGTCGTCTCAGATTATACTCTTTCAGTACCGCCACACTTTCTCCACACAGAAGACACACAGGTTTTCCAGCTACCTCCGTGAACATATACTCCGACTCCCACCTTGTTTGAAACCCCCGGTTCTCAGTGTCCACCTTCCGTTTTGCCATTTTTGATGGGTATCTGAAAGTTAATTTTACTGTGATGCTGACGACTGCTGTGCCAATAAATATTGAAATGAAGCAGCCTACTGCTCGGTGCGTCACCGTTGCATTGTGGGAAATGTAGTATTGGTGCGTGTAAAAGATCTGCGGGCTGCCGGCTTGCTGCGGTCTGCGGGCCGGTTCTAATAATAAATCAAGATCATCCCAGGGGCCGTAAAAAACCTTCTCGCGGGCCGGATGTGGCCCGCGGGCCTTGACTCTGACATATGTGGACTAGAGGATATTTTTCACCAGTCGGATCAACCTCTCCCATACTCCCCCATGATGGGCTCCAGAGGGAGGGTTGAATGAACATTTAATTCCTTCCTTCAGTAATGCATTTTGAATATTGTTGTGATCCAGCTCTTTCAACGCTTCTCCTAGCTCTCTGTTGATGTTCTGCGGTGGTATGTGAGCGGAGTGGAGCGAGGAGCGGAGTGTGCCCAATTTGGCTGAAGCATGGAGCGATTTTCCCAAAGGCTGGAGCATCGGCCTTCTCACCCGCTTCAATATCGCTCCAGTAGTGCTGACTTCACGAGCTCAGGGCATGACTGGCCCAGCATGCATTTCTAGTCTACTTCTGTGCTGCGCTAGCCCCTTGTTCCCACACACTGACTCTGTACCTGTGCACCCTGTATATAGCCTAGTTATTCTTATTATGTTACTTTTATTATTACTTTTTATTTTAGCCTACTTGGTAAATATTTTCTTCTTGAACTGTGCTGTTGGTTAAGGGCTTGTAAGTAAGCATTTCACGGTAAAGTCTACACTTGTTGTATTCGGTGCATGTCACAAATAAAATTTGTTTTGATTTGTCATGGAGTTTCGCTAAATATTTTCATAAAGAAACTGATAAAACACACAGGTGCAAAATCAAGGTAACTTACAAAGATGAGGAGAACCAAGGGCAAGAGAGGGAGTGCGGTGTGGAATCATTGTGGAATCTGAAAAGACACATCCCGAAAGCATGATGGTGTACTAGGTGCATATGCTAACAGAAAGGAACAAGGTGGGTAGCTAGCTAAGTATCATTGTAGCAAAGTATTTATAACCTTTAAATTAGATCTCTTTTAGATGTTCTTTAGGCCTACCTAATATTTAAAAAATGTATGTCATCCTATTATTAGAATAATTGAAATGGCCATCATAATTAATGTTTTGTGGAGCTCATATGACAATTAATTTAAATGTATTATCATGCTGATTTAGGCCTATATTAAATGTAGGCTACATGTCTGGTTAGGCCTATATCCATGACTTGTCTAGACTTTTATTTTGGCGCTAATTTAAGATGAGGTAATACAGCTTTAATTTGTATTTATAGAGAAGGAGAAGCAGCAGCAAAGAACTTTGCAGAAGATTCCAAGATTACTTTTCTGCACACAAAGCCCCAGCACTGTTGCGGGAGAGAACAAGTCAATTGGATGAGGCTTTCTTTAAAATGGTTTACTTGGACTATGAGCCCATAACTAAGGGAGAATGGGAAGGGAAGCGGTACTTTGCAAGTGCAGCTCAACCAGACTACACACCACCTTGCTATAGTATGTAGACATACTATAGACACCCCCATGCCCTATGCCCTGCAAGAAATGGAGGCCAAGCTGAGAGACATATTGCAACTAGGTGGGGGTTTCGTTGTGTCTACTGACATTTGGACTAGCAGAAGGCAAGTGATATGAGTGGTGACTGACAGTGCAGTGAGCGATGAGCGGGACTTCCGACAGCTGAACTCCACTCACATACTCTGCAGCAGGGAGGAGAGAGAGACAACAGGTGCTAGATACACAGTCACTCGCTGTCATTTGTTTTTAACACAGCGCAGCAAGTCAATTGTGGTTGGATTCCCTCTAGTCATTTGTGTGTTAATTATTTTTTTCAAATGGTGCGCTTAAAGCATCAGACAAGCTCAGTGCATATAGTTGATTTGATTAAAACACATAGGATGTGTTTATATATGGAAAAATGCACGTTTAAAAATGTCGACCGATCGAACAGATGACTCTTGGTCGACCCAGATTTTTGAGGGGTCTGTGACAGCCTTACTCTCTGCAGTGCAGTGGTTTTCAACCGGTGTGCCTTGAGAATCTCTCAGGTGTGTCATTAAACTTTTCCTAATCTTGATGAAAAAAAATACACTCACTTATAAACATGACCTGTGGAATGCTCATGGAGGTTTGATTTGAGAGCACTAGTACCGCTCAGATGATACAGTTGAAGTTGGATGTTTGTATACACCTTAGCCAAATACATTTAAACTCCATTTTTTACAATTCCTTACATTTAATCCTAGTAAAAATTCCCTGTCTTAGGTCAGTTAGGATCACCACTTTATTTTAAGAATGTGAAATGTCAGAATAATAGTAGAGAGAATGATTTATTTTAGCTTTTATTTCTTTCATCACATTCCCAGTGGGTCAGAAGTTTACATACACTCAATTAGTATTTGGTAGCATTGCCTTTAAATTGTTTAACTTGGGTCAAATGTTTTGGGTAGCCTTCCACAAGCTTCCCACAATAAGTTGGGTGAATTTTGGCCCATTCCTCCAGACAGAGCTGGTGTAACTGAGTCAGGTTTGTAGGCCTACTTGCTCACACATGCTTTTTCAGTTCTGCCCACACATTTTCTTTGGGATTGAGGTCAGGGCCAGTCCAATACCTTGACTTTGTTGTCCTTAAGCCATTTTGCCACAACTTTGGAAGTATGCTAAGGGTCATTGTCCATTTGGAAGAACCATTTGCGACCAAGCTTTAACTTCCTGACTGATGTCTTGAGATGTTGCTTCAATATATCCACATCATTTT
The DNA here is from genome assembly GCF_016432855.1 of Salvelinus namaycush. Taxonomy (NCBI): domain Eukaryota; kingdom Metazoa; phylum Chordata; class Actinopteri; order Salmoniformes; family Salmonidae; genus Salvelinus; species Salvelinus namaycush. The sequence continues at coordinate 16,915,658 of NC_052337.1, read as the reverse complement.
CCTACCTCATGATGCCATCTATTTTGTGAAGTTCACCTGTCCCTCCTGCAGCAAAGCACCCCCACAACATGATGCTGCCATCCCTGTGCTTCACAGTTGCGATGGTGTTCTTCGGCTTGCAAGCTTCCCCTTTTTCCTCCAAACATAGCGGTGGTCATTATGTCCAAACAGTTCTATTTTTGTTTCATCAGACCAGAGGACATTTCTCCAAAAAGTACGATCTTTGTCCCCATGTGCAGTTGCAAACCGTAGTCTGGCTTTTTTATGGTGGTTTTGGAGCAGTGGCTTCTTCCTTGCTGAGCGGCCTTTTAGGTTATGTTGATATAGAACTCGTTTTATTGTGGATATAGATACTTTTGTACCTGTTTCCACCAGCATATTCACATGGTCCTTTGCTGTTGTTCTGGGATTGATTTGCACTTTTCGCACCAAAGTACGTTCACCTCTAGGAGACCGAATGTGTCTCCTTCCCGAGTGCTATGACGGCTGCGTGGTCCCATGGTGTTTATACTAGCGTACTATTGTTTGTACAGATGAACGTGGTACCTTCAGGCGTTTGGAAATTGCTCCCAAGGATGAACCAGACTTGTGGAAGTCTACAATTTTTTTTCTGAGGTCTTGGCTGATTTCTTTAGTTTTTCCCATGATGTCAAGCAAAGAGGCACTGAATTTGAAGGTAGGCCTTGAAATAAATCCACAGGTACACCTCCAATTGAATCAAATTATGTCAATTAGCCTATCAGAAGCTTCTAAAGCCATGACATAATTTTCTGGAATTTTCCAAGCTGTTTAAAGGCACAGTCAATTTAATGTAAACTTCTGACCCACTGGAATTGTGATAAAGTGAATTGTAAATGAAATAATCTGTCTGTAAACAATTGTTGGAAAAATTACTTGTCATGCACAAAGTAGATGTCCTAACCGACTTGCCAAAACTATAGTTTGTTAACAAGAAATTTGTGGAGTGGTTAAAACTAGTTTTAATGACTCCAACCTAAGTGTATGTAAACTTCCGACTTCAACTGTACATTGGCACATGGTTACAGTGCATCTGTATCGTTCAGTGCACTCAGACTGTTGTTACATTGGCGTCGGTTCAGCTAAACCCTAGGGTATGGCAAAGTGGAGTGTGTAGAAATATTGCCACTAGTTGAAGCTCACTGTAAACAAACACAATGCCAAGAGGGCAAAGCTGTCATCAAGGCAAAGGGTGGCTACTTTGAAGAATCTCAAATATAAAATATATTTTGATTTATTAAAGTTTTTTTTTAGTTACTACATGATTCCATATGTGTTATTTCATAGTTTTGATCTATTCACTATTATTCTACAATGTAGAAAATAGTACAAATTTAAGAAAACCCCTGAAATGAGCGTGTCCAAACTTTTGACTGGTACTGTATACCCATTGATTCTTGAAGAATATCACTTATCGATGCCTCATGAGCCTACCCCATCAGAATCTAAAATATAGGCTTGTTTTACTATTTTGTAAAGAAACACTATAGCCTTAAATCCTTGTTAAAACTATAACTGTTATATCATGGATGGTCTGTCCTTGTATCTATAGCTCTGTCCATGAGTTTTGGAGTGGTTACATTTCTCCAGCCCCATCCCTCAGCTGTTTACCAAATCAGTGGTGGGGTGTTCACTTTGTTATTGTTCGAACTGCTGATTGCCCTTTTAATGGAAATTGAATTGTTTCAGAAAACGAATGTGATTTAAATTCTATAAGAACATATGAAACCCTGAACTCGTTACAGCCCTGTCGATCTCTGTAGCATATGATATCTAAGGAGTTGTGTGTTGGTGAGTGATTTGTTGTGTGTGCACATGAGGCCTTGCCCAGGTCTGAGGGTTATACTACAAAGCAGGTTAACTGAGTTAGCTAGCGGACTTCGATAACTGTTGATTTTCTTACTCCATAAGAAGTCTAAACTGAGCCTCCCGGGTGGCGCAGTGGTCTAAGGCACTGCATCGCAGTGCTAGCTGTGCCACCAGAGATTCTGTGTTTGAGCCCAGGCTCTGTCGCAGCCGGCTGCGACCGGGAGGCCCATGAGGCGGCGCACAATTGGCCCTTGGCCCAGCGCTGTCCGGGTTAGGCAGGGTTTGGCCGGCAGGGATATCCTTGTCTCATTGCGCACCTCCTGTGGCGGGCCGGGCGCAGTGCAGGCTGACCAGGTCGCCAGGTGTACGGTGTTTCCTCCGACACATTGGTGCGGCTGGCTTCCGGGTTGGATGTGCATTGTGTCAAGAAGCAGTGCGGCTAGGTTGGGTTGTGTTTCGGAGGACGCATGGCTCTCGACCTTCGCCTCTCCCGAGTCCATACGGGAGTTGCAGCGATGAGACAAGACTGTAACTACTACCAATTGGATACCATGAAATTGTGGAGAAAAAAGGGGTAAAAATATATTTTTTAAATAAAGGTCTAAACTTGTGTTTTTGGTTCGTGAGTCAATTAGACCATGCCATTTTCAAGCTTATCTTTCTAAGTAATAAAAAAGTAATTTCAGAATATTTCGGCAAGTTAACTGGCTAACTACTTGATCCTACTTTGTAGTATTACCCCTCTGATGTGATGCCCGCTCTGTTTCAGCTCATCACTGTCTACACAGTGCCAGGCATGGACCCAGACTGGCTCGTGGGAGAGCGGGGCAACCAGAAGGGCAAGGTGCCCGTCACCTACCTGGAGTTGCTGAGCTAGATGGACCCACGTAGGGACACACACGTACACACACGTCCTCAAACGCACACACGCACGCTCGCACACACACACGCACACATGCCTCTACTCTATGGTCTCATGGCACAGGAGGTTGGTGGCACCTTAACTGTGGAGGACGGGCTTGTGGTAATGGCTGGAGTGGAATAAGTAGAATGGTATCAAACATGGAAAGATGCCATTCCATTTACTCCATTCCAGCAATTATTATGAGCCGTCTTCCCCTCAGCAGCATCTGCTGTCTCATGGTGCGCAACACACTTACTTTGGTCTCTATGCCAATTCAAACGCATATGCAAAAGGATTCAAAAGCTAAATGAGTATGGATCTATAGCGCATCAGAAGGGGAACAGTCGTAAAAATACAGTGAATAGTCTATATTCTATCTCTATAGTTGCTCTTTTCCCACTAGCTATTTGGAATCCATCCACCTTGCACGCTCTATCTTTCTCATTGAGAAATGACAGGAGCCGCTCGAATAAGGTGGCATATCTGGGAATATAGTGTATATAATAGACCGGGTTTGAACTCGCAATATATAGAGGAAAGGTCCTTCTTGTTTTTAGTTTTTCAACCAAGCTAATTTAGTCATAGTTAGTCACCATTACTTTGACATTTCAAAGCCATGAAGAAGAAAAAAAGTAAAACAGCCTATAAAATCCCCCAGCTGTAGGCCTGTAATGCAAACATAATCCAGGGTGACTCAAATATTTATCTCTCCAAGGTGTAATTAGCCATTGGCTATCACAACATAAAAAATGAATCTTGAAAGAAAGAGACCGCTGTACAGTATGCTAACAGAATGTGACTCATATTGACTGAGTCAAAAACGGGTGATGAAAGACTAGAGGAATAGTTGAATTTCAGTTCTTATGTTTTCTGACTGGTTGCATTCTGTTTATGTACGTACTGTATTTACGTGGCTTTTATTTCTTAGGTATCACTGTTTTACTTTTTTGCGAGTGTTCCCCCATCTTGCCCTATTTGTGAGGAAAAGGACAAAACCATGGTAACTTTATTAAACTAACGGTTAAACTAAGGTTTATGCAAATCAAAGTATTGCGTTGCTCTCTCAGTGGGTTGGTCCGTTGTTGATGTTTGCGTGTCATTTTAGTTTTTGTTTATCCACTCTGGTTGCTGAAAAATGTGTATTTTTCTCCAGGATGTTTGTCGCGTTTCGGGTGTGTTTTACTAGCTATCAGGTCTTATTGTTTGTCTTTTTGAATTTGTAGATGTTTTGAAATTAGTGTAGTTGTATGTAATAAGTTCAGACCTGTGGTTTCCTTTCCTCCCTGATCTCCCTTTACCCCTGTGTGGGTCGCCATCTCTCCCTGAACCCCTCAACATTTCCTCCTGTCAGTGTGACCAATATGCTGTTGTATGATTATTGTATGAATGGAACTTGAAGAAAATAAACGACAGCTTGTTTAAAGTGATAAAATAAGCACTGGATAATCTGACTCATTAAAAGAAAACAACTTTTAATTTATAACATTGTACAACTGAATAAAATGTTACATTTCAACAGATTTTTTGTGACGAGGCAGTCCCACTCCTCATCTTCAGTGTTTATTGGATAGATGTAGGAAAGAGTGTACTGAAATAGCAGTGGACCAGATTCAAACCCATGTTGCAGCGGAGGCAGGGGCTTAGACCGCTAGACCAACCTAGGTCACATGTAATGTTTTTGAAAGACAGAGTGGGATGATCTGTGACTCACTGGAACCTTTCCCGGATTGAGAATTTAATGCAGCCGCAGAGTTACACACAGACAGGGTAATAGATAGGGATAGACTGATGTGGTTTTCCACAGTGTCTGCCCTGAGATTGGCATGTTGGGGGTCAGATTCCCGGTCGAGTTGTACCGAAGACTCTAAAAATGGGACCTGCTGGCTGGTTACTTCATCCTACATGTGTTTTATTTCATTAAACAATAAAAACGTCAAATTACTAATTCGAGGCTGTAAGGAGTTGGAGCCCACAACAAAAGTGATGAATTTCTTATTTGCTCACTTTAATCCATTGGATAAATACAAACCAGAAACCTTTGGGTACTAGCCCAATGCTCTGTGACTCACTGGAACCTTTCCCGGATTGAGAATTTAATGCAGCCGCAGAGTTACACACAGACAGGGTAATAGATAGGGATAGACTGATGTGGTTTTCCACAGTGTCTGCCCTGAGATTGGCATGTTGGGGGTCAGATTCCCGGTCGAGTTGTACCGAAGACTCTAAAAATGGGACCTGCTGGCTGGTTACTTCATCCTACATGTGTTTTATTTCATTAAACAATAAAAACGTCAAATTACTAATTCGAGGCTGTAAGGAGTTGGAGCCCACAACAAAAGTGATGAATTTCTTATTTGCTCACTTTAATCCATTGGATAAATACAAACCAGAAACCTTTGGGTACTAGCCCAATGCTCTAACCCCCCCCCCCCCCCCCCCCCCCCCCACAAAATGTATTTTCAGTTACTCGTGTTTCATTTTCCGTCTACAACACATTCTGAAGCATAAACACCTGATGAAAGCAACAGTAGTCAGCAGAATCAGTAGCACAGAAGCTAGAAGGAACGTCATGACATCCAGAGAGTGGTAGGAGTACCAGGGCATTCTGTAGGACTCTGTACGCAGGTGAGCAGTACCTTTGTGTCTCATGACATACTCGATCCAGAACATGGCGAGGTCCAGGGGGTTCATTGGCTGATCCCTGTGCAGCTTGGAGAGCCTCTGCATGTTCTCCCTGTAGGATGGCTCCTGAAGAACTTCCTGTAAGGCCTTGAGGAAGTCGTTGTTTAACGTGGCTATGGTCACAATCTTTGCTCCTCCTCTTGCTTGCAGACGGAGGAGGTTGTCATATTGGTCGAAAAACAAAGGTAGGCCAACAACGGGGACTCCGTGGTAGATGGCCTCTTGAACTCCATTGGTTCCTCCATGAGCTACAAACAGCCTCATCTTAGGATGTCCTAGTAGGTCATTCTGCGGCATCCAGTCAACTAGTAAGGTGTTGTTGCCCAGAGTCGCTGGCCTGTCCCCAATGTGCCTCCAGATGATCTTCTGAGGCAATTGGGCAAAAGCAGTCGCTATCTCGTCTGTCATGTCACTCGGGAGTTCCTTGACAAAAGTCCCCAAAGACATGATAATGACACCGTGTTCTCCTGAACTCTGAATAAAGTCCTCCAGGTCTTGGGGAAGGGGCTTGGCCGGTTTGCACTGAAACCCTCCCATGTAGATAACGTTAGGCATGGTGGGACGAGGGAACTCAAACACAAAGTCGACTCTCATGAGCCATAAGTCAGCCCCCTGTATTAACTCATTAAAATCCACACCCAGTTGGAAATACTTCTCACAAACTGCTTGGTAATAGGGTCGCACTAAGAACCTGTCCTGAACTTGTCCAAGCAATTTAATAAGCATATTCTTCACTCTCTCTGTGAAGGTCATTTTGTCCGTCAGCCCAGATCCAGTCATTGGAATATAAGACATGGGGGATGGTGCGATGACCTGATGTCCCTCTCCAAAGGTGACCCAGCGGACATTGTAGACCAGAGGTAGCTGAAGATAGTGGGCCATCAGAACACCTGCTCCCCAGGCCGGGTCAGTCAAGACGAGGTCATACTGGGTTTCCTTTATGTCCTTCATTAACTCCTTGTCTTCAATCATATTGGTCACCATTTCAGCCATCATCTTAGGAACTTTAGACATGAATGAAAAGGCCTCCACCTGCAAACTGAAGAAATTTAAAGCTGAACTTTTACCTCTTTCTATATCGAGGACTTTGTTGAGAATTGGCTTCACAAAGCCCTCGTCTACTCCATCAGTGACGTGTACTGTAATAGAGCTGTAATATGAAGACTCTTCTTTAATGTACCAGCTTTTGTTTGTTCGTACCACGGTCACGGAGTGTCCTTGAGCGTGAAGGGCCTTGATCAGAATGTCCATGTGAAGCCAATGGCTTCCTTCCAGAGGAAAGACCAGCACCCTCCCACTGTGGCAAGCTGGCAAAGACACCATGAAGCATGTCACAAGAAGACATGAGAATATGCTCCAAAGATGGTACGCCATCCTTCTGAAGGAGAAGGAAAACATTATCAAATGTATATTTCATATTTAAAGATAGAATCTGTATTTGGTGAAACCGCCATGATTGTTTGGGATATTACAACAACAAAGAAATTACTTTAAATTAGGATCACTCTTCTTTTCCCCTCGGACATCATTGCACGCCCGATAGAACAGCAGAATATGTACTGCAATTTTGTTTTACCACGCTGCCAGATGCTTCTCTCCTCTGTTTCATCATTAAAAATAATAACAAAGGAGCTGGGGAAAACAGTGGTGCTATTTCACCAAATGTGGATTGTAGCTTTAAGACAACATAATTAAAAGCTTCCCTTATTTGGCCTTACTATAAGACCTAGGCCAGGATTCAATCTGATCATGTTTTGTCTGATGTGCACCTTTTTAAAGGCAATGTAATCACATTTGTGGAGACTGTGTTCACGGTAAATGCTGTATATATCGTCTCAATCAGAAATTAGCTTTAAATATCATATAAAACTGATCTACCACTGATCGGATTGAGTCCCGGGACTGAAGTGGCCTATAGGATTGTGGTTGAATATGGATCATTTTTGGATAGAGGGTCACCGGGCATTAAATGTCACAGAAACACTTCAGTCCATAGAAGAAAACTTAAGTTTTACTCACAGACAAATCCGCCAATGTTTGAAAAGAAATCTGTTTGATTGAGCTTGAATGAATCCTTATGTATAAACTGAGTCTGAGCTTGTGTGTGTGGTTCTTATCTCTTTTTAGTACAGTAAGTTCAAAGTCCTTCCCCAGTCAGGACCTTGTCATTCTGTTAAAGTGACAGACCTGTTTTGCATAATTATATCAAGTACCTGTCATGTTAGTCTAAGATTCAGACCATGTGGTACAATGCGACTAACCAATGGTCTGACAAAGCTTGGCCATAATGACCATCGTTATGTTTGGGGGAAAAATCA